>NC_092703.1:29793583-30016274 GCF_964275005.1 Diadema setosum | reverse complement strand
TGTAAGGAAGAATCACTGCTATATTTCTTTGCAATGGAAGTAGTACTCAAGGAGGTATCAAAAACACCGATAGCCAGTTATATAGTCTGTACGGGGCCCCACGGAGTGTTCCTAAAGTGTCCCCACATGTAATTACACTATAAAGATCTGCATCCCGATCTATTCAATCTGTCAGATCGGGAGAGAGCGGCAAAAGTGTACGGGGACCGGGAGCATCGTAGCAGCAGCGTTTGGGTGATGGGGTTGGATCTGGCAATTTTACAGATTGGGAAGAAATTTTGAACTGGTTCAAAATTTCTTCCTCATCTCCCCATCAAGATTGACCTATTTTGAATCGTAGCTCAAACGGGGAGAGAGTAGTGACAGTGTAAATACCGCGGGATGAGCGTAACAATTCCAGGTTTTTCTGACCGTAGTAACAGCGGCACAAGAACGGGAAATATAGTCTAAACTAGACACCGACGACATGGTCCCGCCGCTGCGCCGCTTTCTTGATCAAAGCACGACCTTCCCGCTTTAACGACGCTCTCACTAAGTTCTCTACTCTCGTATAAAATCAAGGCCTGTTCCTACGACGCTTCATTCCTGCTTCGATAACGCTGTTGGCCGCTTTAGCTACGCTGTTCCTACGCTTTCCCAGACTCAATTATGCACGTATTCCGCTCTCGCCGCTCTAAAATCGAACGTAGCCGATACGCTGGAAAATGTTTGCCAGAACAGCAAAACTGATGATGATGAGGAGGACGTGTTGTCGTTGTCGCGAAAATGAAGACGAAGGAGCGCATATTTAAGAAGAAGAGATGCACACAATAAAGAGAATAAAGCAAAACACTTTGGAGCTACTGTACGGGACCCCGTGCAGGATAAGATATCTGACTTTGGTATTTTGATATCCGATGGATACTACTTCCATTGCAAAAGAAATTAGCCGTGACCCTTTTCGGCTGAATGAAACCAATATATATGTGTGTGTGTGTGTGTGTGTGTGTGTGTGTGTGTGTATGTGGAGAGGGGGGGGGGGGCACTTTGGGGCTACTGTCTGGGGCCCCGTTCAGGATAAAATAACTGGCTTTGGTGCTTTGGACATCTCTGATGGGTATACTTCCATTGCAAAAGAAATTAGCAGTGACCCATTTTGGCTGAATGAAACTAATGTGTGTGTGTGTGTGTGTGTGTGTGTGTGTGTGTGTGTGTGTGTGTGTGTGTGTGTGTGTGTGTGTGTGTGTGTGTGTGTGTGTGTGTGTTGGGGGTGCACTTCGGGGCTACTGTCTGGGACCCCGTACAGGATAAAACAACTGGCTTTAGTGTTTTGGATATCTGTGATGAGTATGCCTACTACCAATTGCAAAAGAAAGTAGCCATGACCCTTTCAGCTGAACAAAATCAATGTGTGTGTGTGTGGGGAGGGGGGGGGGGGTAGCAATTTGGGGCTACTGACTGGGGCCCCGTGCAGGATAAAATACAATTAGCTGGCTTTGGTATTTTGGATATCTCTGATGGGTACTACTTCCATTGCAAAAGAAATTAGCCGTGACTCTTTTCAGCTGAATGAAACTAGTGTGGGTGTGTGTGTCGGGGGGGGGGGGGGGGAGCTCCTTTGGGGCTGATGTCCGGGGGCCCGTACTGGATAACATAGCTGACTTTGGTGTTTTTGATATCTCTGATGGGTACTCCTTCCATTGCAAATGAAATTAGCCGTGACTCTTCTCAGCTGCACGAATGAAATCAATGTTTGTCTGTGTGTGTACGTATGGCCTATGGGGGTGGGGTACTTTGGGGCTACTGTCTGGGGCCCGTACAGGATAAAATAGCTGGTATTGGTGTTTTGAATATCTCTGATGGGAACTACTTCAATTGCAAAAGAAATTAGCCGTGACTCTTTTCAACTGAATAAAATCAATGTTTGTGTGTGTTTGTACGTAGGCCTATGGGGGGTGGGGCCCTTTGGGGCTACTGTCTAGGGCCCCGTACAGGATAAAATAGCTGGCATTGGTGTTTTGGATATCTCTGATGGGAACTACTTCCATTGCAAAAGAAAGTAGCCGTGACCCTTTTCAGCTGAATAACACCATATTTCTGGGGCCCTTTGGGGCTACTGTCTGGGGCCCCGTACAGGATAAAATAGCTGGCATTGCTGTTTTCATGATAAGTACACCCAAAGGAACAATATCTACCAACTTTTGTCCGTGACCCCCTTCGGCTGAATAAATCCATTTTTCGGGGTCCCTTTTTGTGGTCCCTAGGCTTACGGTACAAGATGTGACTTGCCAGCAATGCATTTTATTGACCCTTGGACACATCCCTATATGATGAGACCATTAAAAAGTGTGACCCTTTTCAGCTGAATAAATCTTCTGGGCCCCCGGTCTAGTAGTGTCGTGTTTGGCATTCGGTACGTACCTGGGGTACGGAAACGGGAGGAGCAGCGTGTTGTGCTTTTCTACTGAGCCGCAAATCGCCTGTGACGATTGAGCGTACCCGAAAAGAAGAAGAAGAAGAAGAAAAAAAAAAAAGCTTTTTGATAATCAAGTAAACATAACAATGCGTCAGTAAAAACACAATTTTCTCATCAGAAAGTGAGGCAAAACTCAACCAAAATCATGCAAATTGCTTCAGTTGGCCAAGTAGCATTATATCCTATTCAATTATGGTCACGGGAAATCTGTCATATAGTTTTCTCAGCAAGATATTCGTGCTAATATCTGGGCGTGACTTCAATAAATCATAATGTGCTTACTCTCTCTCTCTCTTTATATATATATATATATATATATATATATATATATATATATATACATTATGCATTGTTGGTCAAAAAGGTGGAATAAATTTGTATTGAATAAAAGTCGACCGTTTTGTTTGCATTCAAAAGGCTGCCTGTAGACAAGCTGTTATGTTACTGATTACATAATATTACCCCATAATTCAGGTGATATTTGAACATGAGGAATGTGATATTACGTAACAAAGTTACAGTGTGCAGAGTATAAAGCCGTGTGTAGTTGAAAAAAAAAATACCCTTTTTGCTGATTTTGCACCGTGCAGAGAAAGTTTATTTCTTCCAAGTTCCGTGTGCTGTTTGCATTAAAAATTGGTACAGAGTGCCCGTAGACTGTGCCTGGTCCAATGCTAACGGCAATGCGCGAGAGAGTGATAGCGCATAGGCAGTAGGGCTACAAACAGACTCGTGTTGGAAAAATCCTAGGGATTTCACAGGGTGCAGTTTCTACAATTCTTTGCGTTATCGTGAGAAAGGAAATGTACGTGCTACCACGGAAATCACCAGGACGTCCAGACTGACAACAAGTAGAGATGATCGCCAACTGTTGAATCTTAGCCGCAAAAACCGGAAGTTACCAGCGATCGAGTCGTCTTCAACGCTTGCGGAGGAGACATCATGGAATCAACGTCTCAAGATCAACAGTCAATCTCAGACTGATACAACATGGGTACCGAGCACGATGATTGGTTAGATGTCCATGCCTGACGGTTCGCCACTGGGTAGCTCGTCTCCACTGGGCCAGGCAGCACAGGACGCTTCAACTGGGGCATTGGCAACACGATATCTTCATGGACGAGAGCCTGTTCAGTCTTGACTGTAGAGATGGGAGACAGCGAGTTCGTCCATTAGCTGGGGAAAGCTTTCGGGAAGACTGTGTCCACGGGACAACCCAAGGTGGAGGAGGCCCAGAGATGGTCTGGGCCGGAATCCATTACGGAGGAAAAAATGCCACTAGTGGTGTCGGATGGCACCACTAGTGGCGTTTACCTATCTAGTGAACTCCGCTATCTACAGGGAGATATTGGAGTTCCACTGCCTTCCATATGAAAAACATGTGTACGATTCAATTTCCGACTGCAGGATGATAACCCTTTAGACCGCACAGGGCAGCTGTAGCTAGATAATAATCCTAAGAGGCAGAGGGGTTGAGCAGTTGCCATGGCCAGCTTGTTCGCCACATATATACCCAATAGAACATGCATGGGATGCCCTATGTCGAGCCATCAACGGCAGAGAGGTCATTCCTCAAAATCTGCAGGAGTTGGCAGCTGCGTTGAGGGAAGAGTGGGAAGTCATACCTGTCGACGTCATCAACAACCTGGTGGACAGCCTAGCTGCCACAACACCTACGCGCTCTGATTCGTGCTAGGGGTGGATATACCCGGGGTGGACATACTCGATATTAGTGAAATCTTCAGAACAATGACTAAATTTGATGTGAACTTGTCAATGGAATCACAAAAAGTCATCTGGAAATTTGAATAACGTTTAAAACAAATATTCTGTTGATAAAGTTTCTTTTGTAATAGCATCGATGTTGTTTCATATAATATATATATATATATATATATATATATATATATATATAATACATATATATATATATATATATATATATGAATTATGTATATAAAGTTTCACTGTGATGAAAGAATGGCCAAAGCTATTCCTGTTTGTGCGATCTTTCCAGACGTTCGCGTATCGTTCTACAAGTGCGAGCCGATTATTTTGCCTGATAGAGGGGAGCTTGCGGTAGAAGCTTTCTTGATCAGTGTGCCAGGATTTCTACACCCAAGGCAGATCGTCTGCAAGTTGCCAGGTACTGTGCAACCCAACTGCAATAGTGCCTGTGGTGGCAAGCAAAGAGTATAGAGCGTACGCAGCGCACTGCGTGCGCTTCTATACTCTTTGGTGGCAAGCATGTACTCTGAGGCTTGTCTTTTAATGAAATTTCAGGCACATAAAGGCCCGAATTCACGAAAGTGGTACAAATGAAACCATGGTTTAAACCATGGACAAAAACCATGGAGCGCCAAGTGTCGCATGGAATATTTCGTTACGAAATCAGTCATTTCGTCGATGAAATGATTATTTTGTAACGAAATGACAACATTTTGTAACTAAATGAACGTTTCGTCCACGAAATGATAATTTCGTTAACGAAACTGTCATTTTGTCGACGAAATGACCAATTTCGTAACGAAATATTCCGTGCGACACTTGGTGCTCCATGGTTTTTGTCCATTGTTTAAACCATGGTTTCATTTGTACCACCTTCGTGAATTCGGGCCAAGAGGTTTAAAGTCTAAGAGGAAAGTTTTATCAGCACAACATTGAAAATTCGAACATCATCAGAGGAAAATCAGGAAAGGTGTGATATTATCAAGTTTCAATAGTTATTTCACAAAATTGTTTCTAGACAATCAATACGAATAATTAATTATGCAAATGAGTGAGTTGATGATGTCATCGCCTCAGTTATAGTTTGCATACAAGACCTTAAAATATCAATTCTTTGCATTCAGCAGTCATTACGCCACAATCTGTAATCTTCTGACCAATTAAGGCAAGGAGAAACAGTATGTTCATTCATGTGAGAAAAACTATAATATATATATGATTATATATATGTATGTGTGTGTGTGTGTGTGTGTGTGTGTGTGTGTGTAATTAGAATTAAAACAGTACCGGCAGTCTAAATTGACAAAAATCTATAGAAATGCAAACAGGGTTGCAAACACAACGTGCTCAAATACTAATGTATGTTTTGTTTTTGTCTCGTTCCCCCTTATATCCCCGCACTCTCAGTGTGCGCAAGTAACCCCTGTCATAATGGAAGATCCTGTACAGAGACCGTCACGGGCTACACATGCAGCTGTAATCCGGTATACCAAGGACAAATTTGTCAGTATAGGACTGGAAACACAAGTTCAAATAGCTTCACTGGTAAGGGGAGCACTACCAAAGAAATGTCTGCTCTTTCATAACAACAACAAAATAGCCATGGGTGCGATCATATATTTTGACTTTTGTTTGAGACCAGCTTTTAAACGTAGCTATTATACGAAATAATACCGTCATCAACCGTGCATAATCACGTACATTCACAACTTTTGTCGTTTCTCTTTACCGTACATTCTAAAAGTCATTGGCATGATCTGCATTAACCGTGGTACTCCAGTCTTCATTGAACGTCTGATGTTGCTAAAAACACTCCAGTCTTCATTGAATCTCTATCATGTTGCTAAAACACACAAAAGCAAATCACGACAAACTGAGAAGGTATACATAACTGTACTAGGATGAACTGTTGACTGCAAATAAATGTAGATGTATGATTATTCCCCTCAATCATTAGCGATTTCTTTGGTATTCACGGTAGACAGCTACCATGACAGCCAGTCTTCATCAGCAGACAATTACACTCCAGAAGTTTCTGGCATCACGTGGAGTAAGTCCACCGTCATTCCCAATACCCCTGACTTATGGCCATCAGATCGCGCGACATCACCCGTAGCGGGAAGACCAAGTACATTGGGAGAGAGCTATGAACTTACAACAGACCCAACGGCCGCTATAACTGCAACGAGGCGCCGTAAGCTTCTTTCTAAGCATGTAATACATAAACTCACGACTGCTACAGTAATGACGCCATGATTATCCCCTTAAGCAGCAGTCTCTTGCTTTTAAAACATCGGGCAGAGAGGCATGAAATGAGATAAACTTCAGTTCTTAAGAAGGTTGAGACCACCGTACATGTAATGTATCTTCATCAGGACCTTCATTGTTGCACGGTTGCATGGTTGATCATCCACATCAGTAGAAAATTATATAAGATGAACTCAATAAAGGTAATGTCAGGTGCACGTAGTTCATCTTGCATTCCTTTATTCTTCTTTTTTTTTCTCTCTCACTCATATTGTATTGTTGCCAAAGATTCATTCTAATAGATCTCAACAGAAAAAAACAAAAATTCCTCCCATTTAAACATTCAAGATTCAAACTCTTTGCTTTGTTAGGAGTATTTATGATATCTTATCGTCATTTTTACGTTATAAAAATTCGCCGTTTTAATGAAAGCACCCCTATTCATACTATACCGCAATATTCACATCTCAACGTCCAGCTAAGATGTTCGTCACCGACTCCACCGCGATGAAAGTCTTCGTTGCCGACATGGATACCTTTGACTTCGTGCCACTGCCCATGGTGCTCGAGAACGAGCCGATGGACATATGCTATCACAGCGCTGATGAGAAGCTGTACTGGACAGTGGATGGGATGCCGACGGTCTGGCGGGCTAACCTGGACGGTTCGGACCCAGAGAGCATTCCCAACATCAACTTCAGGGGTAACCATTTTCTATTCGCTGCGCTCAGCTGATAGTATATTTACAACAATATTGTGATCAGATGACGTGACGTGATCAGCTGGTGATCATTGCTACTGTCGTGGCTCAGAATCGCAGGAGCAGACAAATCCAATGACAAGGCAAAATCAAAGATAAACATGCTGATACTGAAAGCAGCAAAAATTATACCACTACATGGTCATGGAATTTGAGATTTATCTTTGATATTGTGACCTGATGGCAAAGATAATGACAATTTGATTAATAGACCTATTCAATTATACTTTATTTCCATCCAGCAAAACGGAATGCATAATACACAATACATAGTACATTTTTGAGCAATTTCTTACACATTGTTAGAAGCGCCAATCATACAATATATAATGCGAAATTGTATGTGCGAATGAATATATAATGAGATAAATAATGCAAACTTTGCACGGATGACAAAGGAGTTAATACAGCGATGGAAAACAGTGATCTAATGAGAAGTAGAGCTTGTGAGACGTGGATGACTTTTAATAATGACAATAATATTGAAAAAAAAAATGAAAAAATAGATATCAAACCACGGGCAAAAGATTAAATAAAACACTTCATCTCACTGTCTATCTGCCCTATATCTATCAACCTCTTTCTCACCAGACTCTGTATTCATCGACATAGCGGAGCAAGCAGGTCTGATATTTTGCGCGTTGCGGGAGAAGTCTGTGATAAAGTCCTTCTCACTCGATGGAGGTGATGAGAGAACCATCATCACTGGTATCGATAGACCTCGAGCAGTGGCCGTGGTAGAAGCAAAAGGGTGAGGATGGGTTAAACTGTTTTTCTTCAACTTGTTGGCTTTACGAATACATAGTCAATATAAACACACTCATGATGTTGTGCAATAGTATATATAATACGTGAATAAATGTATACATGTACATACAAATACAGTATGATATATAAGATGTGTCGTGGCCTATTAGACTGAGCACTTCGCTCACAGCAAGACAACTCGGTGATCGGTCCTTGTCATGGTATTTGTGTATTAAGGCAAGACACAATGTCATGAAAGAAGAAAATGAACATATCAAGTACATGTATTGTTACAAATTAGAGAGTTTGATCAAGGAGGTACTAGGCGAGCTCGCCTAGTACCTCCTTGGTTTGATATTCTGTTCTCCCTGTCCAACATTCATGGTCAGAGGATCTTTTATGATCAGACTCTTTTTCGGTTTCAGATGTTAACACAGCTATTTAAGTGAAACTTTAATACATGCGTCCACGGCTAGAGGCGCATACTCTACGAATCTAAGGGCATCGACAATACATCGAAGTTGTGCTTGGGTGTTATTTACCGTCTAATACAAAAGTGACAGAACGTATATAATGAGATTGACAAATTGCTGCTGCTACTGCTTTTATTCGTTTATTTGTTTGCCAATGTTTTAGCGTCATGATCACAGCATCAATTTATTTTTCCAACTCAGGTACCTGTACTGGTGCCACAAGTGCACCATCGAACGAAGCGACTTCAACGGAGACAATCGGGAAATCATTATGTACGACCAGCAATACAGCTATATTAGCGGCCTGGCTGTCAGCTACAACGGTAAGATAGTCAATAAAATCTGTCAGACTGAAATCATTAGTTTCCTACATACATCTCTAGCAGTTAGCAAAGACTAGTTTTCCTATAATTGTAACAACAGGTTTCATGTTAAAAGATACGAGGGAGGATATCACTACGATTTTCCTTCTTCTCTGACCTTTCCTTAATCTTTTCTACTTTTCACTTTTATAGTTTTGTTTATTATCATACAAGCTGGGATGCCCATTTACATATTAAGCTCACCCCACAATGCAGTGAGTCGTGTTTTGCATTGACGTTTAGCTTATATATATATATATTTTTTTTTTAATCTAAAAATATGCAGGCCCCTAGTCACAAAAGATGGCGCGTGATTTGACTATTACTACTGTACTACTAATACACTGTACTAAGAATCCATTATGTTTCGGTCACTTTACGATGAAATTATACATTCCAGAAGATAAACTAGTCTTCGCTGACAAGCAGGCAGGGGTGATCGCGGTTATGACTCTGGATGGCGACTCGATGAAGATTACCAGCTCCGGCAGCTCCTCGGCTCGCGACGTCTTCATCCACGACGGCACCGTTTACTGGACCGAAAAAGAAGGAAACGCCCTCTTTTCTTCCACCGATCTAACCACGCCCATCGGCACGTCTACCCAGCTCACGCCTGACAGGGTCTTCAGCATGGTCCGCAAAATCACTGTTGCCTGAATATTAAACATCGCTCCAACGTGATGGACCACTTTCTCACCAGTGTACTTTGTATTCGTTGACACGATGGGTTGTCTGCCTGGATCTAAGAAGTCCATCAATCAAACTATACGAGTCCTCTTTCATAAAAGAATGTGTTGTGTTGCGTTAAAAGAATATCACCATCTGCCGAATCATATTAATCATGACTCATCGACGAATGACATGCATGTGAAATCTGAAGTGATTCAGTCTTCAACAGCTTTGCACATTCACCTGGTTGGAATTTACAAATGTATCCCAAATTCAGTCAACAGAAAAATAAGCGCGAAATAGGTGTAGTTTGTACATTACGTGCATGTCAACGTGCATTCAGTCTTGGATGTCTCTGGGATACGCAATGTTTCATGCGTGGTTATTTGCATTTCTGCGGGATAATCAGAAACCATTTACATGAAATATGAAAGAACATTCAATTCTAAGAGGGATCAAAGCTTTATTTGATGAGAGTTGGTCTTGAAATGGCTGAAATAGCCTAAAACTGAATAGTCCTAATAAAAGGTGTATAGGACCCACCTGTAATATTATGACCATTTTGTTTTACATCATTTTTGGATATCATTTTTGGATATCTCGGTTATTTCAATCCCAATTTTTCATCAAATAAAGTTTGAGTTCCTCTTAGAATTATATCCTCTTTAGTATTTCATATACGTCGTTTCTAGTTATCTCGCAAAAAGTTAAAACCTGAATCCCCATCTCAACTAAAACTACACCATCCCTTTAATTACCGCTCTTGTGTCAGTATTCAATAACACAAGGAGAGCGATTTTCAGATCACACACTGTGCACCTTACTGTTCACCTTGTTGAGAATTTTTGTTTCAACATTAAGCGTCAGTGTAGGAAGCAGTGAGTGTCTGTATTCATGAATTTCATGAACAGATAAAGAGTGAGTAAATTCAAACAAACAGAACAGCAGTGAAGAGGTGATTTTATTTGGACCAAAATTTAAGAAAGTTGTGGAATGTTGAATGCAACCGTTTCTTAAGACCTTCATTGTGGTTGCACTCGCACACTTTAGATAAAAGAAAGTATGCATGTGTCATTGCCCCGCAACTTTCGGATTGCTTTGTACCAACGACTGTTAATAAGATCTGTCCATGTGCGATCACTTTCCCTGATTCTGAAGTTTGGCTCCGAGATGCGCAGTTAGGAGACATCGGGGTTTTTTCGGAAGTAATTCCCCATGAAAGGAAAAGTGCGGCACGTTAATGAACAAAATCCTCTTTGAATGCAAAAATACGTGTTCAAATTGAAATGCCGTTAGAGAAGCCGGTTAGATCATTTTGTAGATCCTTGTTGTTACATGTAGACTGATTATGTATGCACTGAATTCTTCAAATGACTTGTATCGACACAAGGAAAGGTGATGACAAATTTGTGTGCAGTTTCAATTTAGAATTTGTGTAGGTGATGTGAAAGTAATTGAAAAATAATTGAAAAAATAGAAAATATATGAAGAATTAATCAGATATGACACTGATTTGTCTAGTCGTTAGTGAATGTTCAGAATTAATTATTATCCATCTTCAAATCATTTAATATTACAAACGAAAAACAGCCATTTCCTCTGCAATTATCACTGGGTAGAGTCCAGAACAAAACATATCAGACTAGATATATTAGAAAATTTTAGCTGTATGTGTGCGTATGCGCATGTGGGTCTGTGTGCGTGCATGTTTGCCTTATGTGTGCAATACTTAGGCAAAGCAATTCCATTTTTTTCTAATCGCAGTGATTTTATTTCTATTTTCGAAAGTAACTATTTTGTTATTCTGTTAATTCTGTTAACGCAAAGTGATAGTATAAATTTCATATGTACTATAATATATGGAACCAGAAAGAAAGAATACGGAAAATAAAATAGTTTTATGAATGTGTGTGCAGATTGCAATGGTGATATATGTGTATGTGTATATATATATATATATATATATGCATATATATATATATATATATATATATATATATATATATATATGGTTCTAGGAACAGTACCCCCTGGAAAACCACCCTCCGGATAACTACCACCCGGATAATCACCCCCCAGGGAAATCCCCCCTTAGGGCAACTGCCCCCCGGACAACTACCCCCATAGGGCAATCACCCTCCAGGGCAATTACCCCGTAGGACATCTACCTCCCGGACAACTACCCTCCTAGGGCAATCACCCCCCTGGGCGATTCCCCCTTAGGACAATTACCCCACGGATAACTACCCCAAGGATGACTACCCCTGGATAACTACCCCCCAGGATAACTACCTCCTGGATAACTACCACTAGGAAAACTACCCCCTGGATAACTACCCCCCGGATTACTACCCCCTGGATAACTACCCCCGGATTACTACCCCCTGGATAACAACCCCCCGGATTACTACCCCCGGGATAACTACCCCCCGGATAACTACCCCCCGATAACTACCCCCCCCCCGATAACTACCCCCGGGGTAACTGCCCCCCGGATAACTACCCCCCGGATAACTACCACCTGGAAAAATACCTCCTGGATAATTACTCCACTCCCCCCCCCCCCCCAAAAAAAAAAAAAAAAAAATAGATGAAATGAATAAATAAATAATAAACAAAATAAATAAAAAGCCCTGGATGCCCCGGATTACTACCCCCAATTTACCCCCTCCCTCGAAGAATACTCCCTGGATAAGTATGACCTATACCCCCTAGATGAATATCTCCCTCACCATGAAAGACAGTAGGAGTTATTGCCACGTTCTTCGACATTTTGTGTGCATTTCGTGCGACATAAGACTTTCATGTACTAGTATATCCTAGACGTAGGCCTACGCACACGTTTGTTTAACCCATTGAAAAATGATGGTTATTGAGCTCTTGCAGCATAGAATTCTGTCAGGATTGGCAATGGTTATTGGTTATTAGTTATTGGTTATTGGTTATTGGTTATCTGTTATTGGTTATTTGTTGTTTGTTATTGGTTGTTGGTTAATGATTTTCGGTTACCCCAGGGTTCTGTTGGAGGCCCGGGTTTTGTTTTTGTTGTTTGGTCTGTTTAGGAAACTAATCACTAAAATATTGCGCAAGCATTGTATTGGTTATTATTGTTATGCATGTGATACACAGCCTAATTTTCTTTTAAACCTCTTTTGTCTTCACTGTCACCCGCCATAATTGCAGAACTTGAAGCGTGTTGGCAAGACATGAAGAATCTTGCTGGCATCCAATGGTCTTAAACTGAATGATGATAGATTTTGAGTTTATTATTATTATCATTATTGTTATCATATGTATATATTGGTTTCAAGAATGAAATGTTAAGTGAAGTTGATCATCAATGATATTATGTCCACATCAGTCCTGTTTGTAGCACTGGTATACTTCATCAAAAACAGCCCGTAACTCCAATAGGTGTTATAATTCATTATGAAATCTCATTTCGAAGTCATGTAACTCAAGTTCAGCGGAATGTTAGAGATAACTGTTGTTGGTTTTTTTTTATCTGCAGCTGATATGCTTAATCATGCTTTGACTTCTTCGCGGTTGGCTTATTTAAATTGGTTTCTGTGTATTCTTCAAAAAAATCACAAACTTTCAAACACAGACGGTGAATGTACGTATCATCAACTCGGATGCGGCTCGGGCATACCGAAATCATCGAAAATAAACGAAGAATCAATGTGGTTGCTAAGACTTCGTCGATACCCGTTATTTTTCGCTGTACAGCCAAACATTGTATATTCAATAACATCTGTCAGATGATTTATTTATTATTTGTAAGGCATCATTTACAACATTTTGGTATCAAATAATAAAATGTAATATATATACAATAATATGATTCTCATTATAGCTAGTTTCTTCAATTTAAACGATATTCATTATCCAAACATCTGTGACATAATTACAGTACATATATATGAGATTACTCTACAGAATATGATATTATATTCTGTCGGAAGAGAAAATACATAATTATCTGAATGTATAGGTAAGCATATAGCGATACGTATTTTGCACACGTGTGGTTCTCTCTATTGTGTCTACAGGGAGGCCTACGTCGTTGATACAGATCGGCATGCTACATTACACAAAGCCATGGGCGTAAATCGGGGGTGGGATGGGGGTATACATCCCCCACCCCTGAAATGGAGGAGGGGGGATTGCCTGTTCAATCATCCTCCCTGAAATTTGAAGAAAAAAAACCAACAACAACAGAGGAAGCAGAAATGTGATTATATCATTTTTCAGCATATTGCTTGACGTTCATACACCCACCTTCAGAGCGGTAAGAGAGCTGAACAGTATTCAATCTTGTTGGATGATGTATAGACCATTTCAAAAAAAAATCCTGAATACTTCTGAGTGTACAACACTTATATCACTTATATTCGGAAAACTCGAAAGTTATTTCATGTACAAAAGGAAATTCCCTTTTAATTAACACTTTCCTCTCTTATTTTCACAAGATCAGTTGTTTATTTCTTAATTTCCCAAATATTTCATCAAACCGTATTCGAGATAATATACTTTAGTATCTAAATTGTAACTTTAAAAAGGCAAAAGCTCCCTCGAACCGGAAGTGTGGTGATAGCTCGCCCCACCCCCCTCCATGCATGAAAGGAGACTGAACATAGACAGTTTTCCAAATATGCCACAAAATATTTGCATCAAAACGTTTAAATGCAAGCAGAAACTACAGAATGTCCCTCGTGCGAGAGGGGGGGGGGGGGGGGCTGGATAGCGCTTATCCCCTTCCACATTTTTTTGATTGACAAATTTCCAGACATTCAAAAAAAGTGTGCTACAGATTTTTTAATTTCAGTTCGAAAACTAAAAAGAGCTCCCTCGAATATGGGAGAGCTACTTTGCCACCCTCCCATTGCTTGGTCCCCTCTATAGACTTAATACACTTCGGGGAATGACAATTTCCTAATTCTGCACAAAAAAGGGTGCTTCGGATCGCTTTATTTCAATTCTAACAACGCAAAAGCTCCGTCGAGCGGAAGGGGAAATCCTTCTCCCTCACCCCAACCCTAAACTCTACTTCACTAGATTTTGTTCATACATAGAGATGATGACTCGGAATAAGAGCTAAATTCCGTGATTGTAACACTTTCCTGAAAGAGCCCTATTTATTCCATTATTCCTTTTTTTTTTTTTTGCACCAAAAGTTTGCACCAGATCGCTGAATTTCAGGTCTGAAAAGACTAAATCACCTTCGTGTGAAAGGACAAATGCCATTTGTCTACCCCCTCATGTGCTTGCTTTTTCTTTTTGATTGTTTGACAGACACCGTTCATGATATTCATAAAAATTAGTTATCCGGGGGTAGTTATCCTGGTGGTAGTTATCCTGGTGGTAGTTATCCGGGTGGTAGTTATCCGGGTGGTAGTTATCTGGGTGGTAGTTATCCTGGTGGTAGTTATCTGGGTGGTAGTTATCCGGGTGGTAGTTATCCGGGTGGAAGTTATCTGGGAGGTAGTTATCCTGGTGGTAGTTATCCAGGGGGTAGTTCTCCGGGAGGTAGTTATCCAGGGGGTAGTTATCCGGGTGGTAGTTATCTGGGTGGTAGTTATCCTGGTGGTAGTTATCCAGGGGGTAGTTCTCCGGGAGGTAGTTATCCAGGGGGTAGTTATCCGGGTGGTAGTTATCTGGGGGGCAGTTAACTGGTGGGTAGTTATCCGGTGGGTAGTTGTCCTAGGGGGAATTGCCCTGGGGGGTGATTGCCCTAAGAGGGTAGTTGTCCGGGGGGTAGTTGCCCTAGGGGGTAATTGCCCTGGAGGGTAATTGCCCTAGGAGGGTAGTTTTCCGGGTGGTACTTGCCCTAGGGGGGAATAGCCCTGGGGGGTAATTATCCTTGTGGTAGTTATCCGGGGGGTGGTTGCCCAGGGGGTAAGTGCCCGGATACGATATATATATATATATATATATATATATATATATATATATATATATATATATATATACTGTACAGAAACGCAATATGACGATTGGTCTGCACATTATATATATATATATATATATATATATATATATATATATATATATATATATATATATATATTATATATATATATATATATATATATATATATTATATATATATATGTGTGTGTGTGTGTGTGTGTGTGTGTTCAAGCATATGAAAAAGACACATATGATGAGTATACCTATGCCTATATAATTATGACTTCCTGAGTGTGTGGGTATGTGTGTTCAAAACTGTAGATGCGTTTGATTTTGACATTGCCTTCTGATACAAATTGTACAAAAAAAAAATACCAATATACCCAAATAAACAAGAAAAAGCATGGTAAGGGATCATCGAATATTTGAAATCTGTTCATGATAAGTTGAAATGAAGAGGCATTTTCCACTTTTATCTTTGAGGTACCAATACCAGTCGTAGACATTTTTATCTAATATTGATGTCTTTGTGATTTCTCTTACATTATCACAGACTGCTCTGTATATTCCGTATTGTGCTTGACCTAGATACGATTCAAATTAATCATAGAGGAGTTTGTGATCACAATAAGCGTGTGTGTGCGTGTGTGTGTGTGTGTGTGTGTGTGTGTGATGTTGGAAGATACATTTCACCACGTGCCTCCGCTAATTACTTCGATTTCGGAAGGGGAGGAACCCACAGCCCTACGGCATTTATTGTTCGATTTAAATCAAGCAAACCTGACCATTGATTTTTCGTCTCTCTCCCCTTCCCCCCCCCCCCCTTCCTTCCCCTTTCTTTCTTCCTATATTTCCTGGTTTTTCGCTCTCTCTTTTTAATTGTCTTACTGTTAATTAACTTTCATTTCTTTTTCATAACTCTTCCTATTCGCTCATCTCCAACCTTCGGTTCCTTCGTCTTCTCTGCTAATGAATTATTGACTCACCTTTCTTTGGTACTTTTTTATTCCTGTCTCTTCCTTCCCATCCACTCTCTTCCTTTTCCTCCATTCTCATCTCTTTTCAGTATTTTACTTTCGTTCCCTTCTGTCATCTCACAATTTCTCTACTCTCTTATTCTCTCCTTTTGTCATATCTCATGGGTTTGATTCCTCCACTTTTGTCCTAATTAATCACTGTTCCCCCTTTGTCATCTTTGACTTTACCCATTTCTAGTAAAGCAATTCAACGTTGAAACGCGAGCAGCCCAGTTTCATCGATGTCATGGATGTTGATCAATTCCAATAAAGATACATAATGATAAGGGAATACAAAGTTGAAGGAAAGCAATGACCAGTACAACTTGATAGAATCGACCTTGATCCATATCTGAAGATTTTTTTTTTTCATGAGGTTTAATCGCTCCACCTATACCCATCTCTCCTGCCCTTAATTTTTTTTCAATTGGTTACACTGTATAGCTTTACGAAGGACACTGCAATGTACAACACAGAACAACAAAAACTACACAATGTTGTTGGTTTTGAACTTGACGTGTTCACCTCGCTTGGACGCGAAATGGACTTGATTACTTCAGTCAATACCAGATCATGTCAGTGACATCGTCCATAGCATTCCGATAACAACACGTGTATATATACTAGTCCGTAATTATTCCGAAGTCACGGCGAATACAATACTCTCATCCATCCACATAAGTCTGATCAAAATTCAGACTCCATATACCTGGAGACTATTCGGGGATTTACCGAGGCAGTCTTACGTTCATTCTTGTCCTTTACGTGGGTTTGAAGAAATCATCATCATCAGGTATTTTCCTCCAGTAATCACATCACTTCATTCGTTTTTAAAGCATATTGTCTCGAATCATGCGTTTTTGTTTTGTGACATTCGTCATAATATATCTTCCTTGTATTTTGATTTTTATATGATATCTGAGTGGCTCCTTTTGCGATGTGATGGTGTTAGATTATCAAATAGAGCTTTCCGTTGTTGTTGTTGTTGTTTTGTTTGTTTTTTTTCAGTGAAGCGCCGAGAGCAAGTAATTGCAAAGATATGATTTAAGTGGTTTGGATGTAATGATCATTATATGGCAATGGAATGGCTACCACTTCGATATATTTGAAGACATTGTGATTTGATAAGCACGGTTTTTGTTTTAAGGTTGTAATTATTTACCTTAATTTGCAACATGTCACAGGAAACAGTTACCATGTCTATCATAAATGTATGACAAAAAAATCATAGTTAAAAACATGTTTGCACAAGAACATATAAAAACAATAACATGCGTATTATTATCTATACGGTATTTGTTGTTTGGTGTACATGCATGCAGTTTTGTAAGAATTGTCTTTAAAATTTCTGCGTATTTCTTGTCATAAGTTTGTTATCTCTTCCTAAATTGGTGGGTGCAGATTTGTCGACCTGTATATACGCCTTCCGTTTCCGTACGCGCTTGTCATCTCATGCAGACATCGAAGTGCAGCAATTTTTATATTGAAGACTCAAACATAATAGTTTGGAGAGGATTAAAGCAAAGACCTTTGTTTGGAAAAAAGGGTACAACTACGATTAATTTCAAAAGTAATGAATCCGAGTATACTTTTATAAACATTGTAATGAAAAGTAATTGATCCGTGCAATTACAATGAAGAGTTATCACATAGTTATCTTTACTTTTCAGAGGCGACATGGGTTTGTGCCTGCAGCTTATATTACTTTTGCTGGGTTGCTTTTCTTCCGGTGAGTAAAAACAGTAAGCCTTGTTCGATCAAACTTACGTAAAATGTGACGATGTCTGTTAAAAAATCACCCTTGTTTGACGTTCTTGACATCATAGTGTTTTAGCTTTTTTAAATCTTTTTTACATCAACATTTCATATATGCGACGTAACGATTACATTATGATATTTTCAGAAAATACAACGGTTTCGTTCGATTTATAAGTTTCCGTTGTCTTTAAGTATAAATCCAGAATGGCAAGGATAGACTTCTGAATACAATATGGAGCAAAAACATGCATTTCTAGAGATAAGCTTAACTCTCTTAGCATCCCGTCTGCATAAAAAATCCTATGTTTATTTTGAGATGGCGGTATTAAAAAGCCTCTTCAATTTCGCTGTGTGAACAAGAATAAAGAATCACTAGCTTACTTAATGTTTTCTGTAAATTTGGCTCGCACAACCGACTGAACGGCAAAGCTGTATGGGGAAGCGTTAAAAAGTATTCTCTTATATATATATATATATATATATATATATATATATATATATATATATATATATTCATATATATATATATAATATATATATATGACTTATTCTAACGTGAATTTACCATTTGAAATATTCATATATTCATAATATTTATTACAGACACACCAACACATGCATCTATACATATCATATTATGTTATGTTATATTATATCATATTATATTATATTATACTATATTATATCATATATTGTATTCATATCATTATCTTTTGATATCAAAATTTAAAAAGCAGATGTTAATAAAGAAAATATTACAAGAAAACAATAACATATTGCAATACTATATAGCTGTGGTTTGTAACAGCCAGATTTAATCAAAAGGGGATACAAAATGACGCCATAGAGCAGGTATCGCTGGAATGATCTAGGTACATACATGTATCAAGAAAATTCTCTTTTTTCTTTTTTTTTGTGAATATCTATGTCTTTAAGCATGTTAAGGAAAGAAGACAATCGTTACGAGTCGGCGAAATATCATTCGTCATATAAACCCTTTTCTTTTTCTACCATCCTTTGCAAGCCACGACAACTTCGCAATGCAACCGCGCCAGCCAACGGGAAATATGTTCTGTTTCGTCACAGAGAACGGGATACAATATGACGTCCATTCCGTCGATGGTCGATTTCACCGTCTACAAGGGCTGCTCGACGTCGCGTACGTCGAGGGTTCGGTCGGTCAGAATTTGCTCAGCTTCTGGTGAGTTTCTCCGCAGACGGTCTATGGATTCCTCACTAAATCTATACGGCTCCTATACTCGCTATGTCCGACACACTTCCAAAATTATACTTGGCAGTATAATTCAGATAGATTTTCCACAAGATCTAAAGATTATAGATACACGTAATGCGTTTTGCAAATCATTGCGAAAATATCTCTAATCGACAAATGTTTAAACGATTCCAAATGAAAACATGCACATAATTTGTATATGACATTCCTCCTGTAAATATTGCAAATTACGTAATATGATTTACATTGTTGAAAGGACTGGCCTCGACTAGCCTGCACGCTATTGCCCGATTGCCGATTCTTTTTAACCAACAGTATTCACTATTTACTGTTTTGGCTATATTTACAATGTTTATTATGTTATTGTTTGGTAAATAGGTTTTATTTCATTTTATTTCATTCCATGTCATTTCAGATGTAAACATCCCGATGTAAACATCTTGACAAATATGAAATATAATGTGGCGCGACAAAGTGGGAAATAGCAGTACTATCAAAGACGCATTTTATTTCGTAATCACAAAATAAAAAAAGTGAAAAAGGCTTGGAGTATTTGAACTGAATACTCTTTATTAGGGTTATTCCACAGAGAAATTTTCACCTCGCGTCAGACACATAAATATGATGGATGGATTTATGAATTCATTTACATAATCTAACTAGTACTGGTGCAAATTAATTTGTCCTCTTCTTTTCTTATCTGTCCGAATGTTGTTGTTTTTTTTTTCCCATACAAACAAAATGCTGATAATTGCGACAGGTGTCTAATCAATTTAACGCCAATGTTGACAAAAACTGCACTGATTTTCATTCACAAAATCAAGATCATTTGAATAAAATTTCGACACAAAGTTAAGCTTGCAACTCTAAGGCTTTTTGTAGCTGTAAAAAACACGAGAGCAACGATTAATGTTGCGCCAAAGCCATTTCGATCAATAACAAAGAAAGTCGCAGCTAAATACAAGGCTTGGGTTGAAAGCTGTAGTTCGTTATTTCAACTGTGAAGGCAAACTGAAGCCTTTGGCATTCGTTAGAAATCTCGTCTGTGCATGGTTCAGATGACCCTAGCAGGGGACCATCCGTACAAAATAGATATTATTGTTGCCTAGGCAACGTAAACAAAACATACCAGAACTGCCATCATCGGCCAATGACCATTTTTGCCCGCACTCTTTATTTTAAACAAAGGCAGGCGTTTTTACTGCATGACCTCGTTATAGATTCGACAATGTAGATAGCAGTTTGGAAGAAAAGGGGATGCGCGGGGCTACCGTTCATTGAAATTGACGGTATGTTTAATTACCTCGGCAACGCGTCATGCACGCATTCAGTTATGCAATTTTAATTGGGTCCTCGTCAACCGAACTGTTGCCATACACTTCAGTGTCAACGTCTGACAAAGAAATGCAACATGGAGAGAAAGTGAAAGACTATACGTATGTATTTTTCATCAAACATCAATCGATCACGGGACTCTGTTTGACAAGGTCAAGGAGCGGTAGATTACATAGAAAATTAGAAACCTGTAAACAGGTCCAATTTGACTGACGTTTCTTTGACTTGCGTGTGCTCTGGAAAGCGCGTGAAGTGCTCACACTGCCAGAGTCACACAAATCTACTCCGAGCGCCAAACAGAAATATTTCGGACTTCTGTCCGGCATATTCTCGAACAGCACCTAATAATAAGGTCAGTCTGTGCGTTAGAACGATGGCCCGATACGACTGACACTAATTTCATGTTCACAAGAAAGCAAAAAAGACAATATAGTTCCCATGTAGTGTTAAATTAAAAAAAAAAAAAAGATACTCATAAGGATCGGAATAAACCATGAGCAAATAATTCATACGCTCAGAAAAAAGAAAAGAAAAGAGAGAACGAGAGAGAGAGTAAACACTTTTCCAGTGCATATTTTTCACAGAAGATTTTAATAAAAAATAATTCTGTCATGCACCATATTACGGGTTATTGAATTGGATACCAACCTGGTAGGTTGATACAAAGGACATCATGAGTGAACACATTAGTTGTCCTCACAAGAGGCCCATAAGTAAAAAATAACTGAAATTGACATTTCGTCATTCATTTGCAACACTGTGCAATCCTCTTCGTTTCCATTGTCTCTCTTCATATCCTCAAACAAAAACAAAGTTAGAAACTATAAAAGGGGAAAATAAGAATTTTCTGTTGACTCAAACTCCAAATGGCATAGGGAGTAGGCCGCAAAGGTGAGAAAATGGACAGAATTTCTTTATATACTTCTTTTAATTTAGGAATTTAAGAATTAATAAGACAAACTCAAGAACCATGTATTATTTCCAATTTTCTTGATTTGAAATAGCATTTCTAATTTCTGCCATTTGTTAATATTGCTTCTTCTCTAATGCCAATTTTCTTGATTTGAAATAGCATTTCTAATTTCTGCCATTTGTTAATATTGCTTCTTCTCTAATGTCATTTTAATTTGGATTTGAACGAAGATTCTTCATTTGTCTCCATCATATTTTGCCTTTCTTCATCTTTGAGGGGTACAAAGATAATTTAGAGATCATAGGTTGTTTTTTTTTTTTTTTTTGCAAATTGATTTGTGTTTCCTACTGTATTAAATTTGTCCTATGTTCTCATTGTTATTATGGAAGAGCATATACGCATAAATGACTTGTCCATTTTTGCAAGTTCACATTTCTCATAGAATACTTGGCTTAATCAAATTGGTGGGTCAATAAAGAGGGAAACTTTAAGCATGAGCGAACAACATTCGGTTTGTTTGTTGTTGTTTTTTTTTAACTCTCCGAAGGCAGAAAAGTAAAACTTGCAAAAATGGGGAAGTCATTCATGCGTATATTGGAGACAAGTATGAAATTATTCATTAAGTTAATAAAAATGTATTTTTGCTGCTTTCGCGTATGACGGTTCCTGCATGTATCTAAATATGCGGTATTTCAGTAGCGTTTAGTTCTTCTACTGATCAGATTCGTACAGGATCTCACTGGCAACAGGACAGAGCTCGACATCGAGTCCGACTCCGCTACTCGCAACGAACGCTGACGTTACTTCCACGTCGATTTCAGCTGCACCTGCTACGATGTACCACACCACCACACCTTTTGTTGCGTCATCTCATGCTGCTACATCGACCACAATGCCCCAATACCACACAACACTGGCAACAACATCCTCAATAACCACTGCGCATGCAACATCTTCCACCGCTGCACCCGCCACAACACACCTTGTTACCAACGCACCTGTCACAACATCGTCCCCCACCACTTCTCCCGCCACTACACTTGCTACCACCTCTTCTCCCATCAATATACCAGTTACTACTTCTTCGAGTACAACCCCACCTGCTACGACATCCGCTCAGCCCGTCACAATCTCCCCCTCTACCACTAAAGGTGACAAAAAGTCCCCTTCTTCCACCGCATCAGTTACCACGTCCTCTCAAACTCATGCACCTGCAGCAACCTCTTTCCCTACCACTTCATATGTCACAACTACAACACCGACAGCGTCAACCTCTACAAATGCTATAGCCTCCTCTCCCACTACTGCAACGGTTACAACACTCTCTCGTGTTACCACACCTACCACAAAAGCTACCACAGCCTCCTCCTCTGCAGCCACCCCGAGCGAAACTTCTCCACGTACTACTACCTCCTCCCCTACCACCATAACATCAACAGCAGCCCCTACCACCACATCTGTAAAAACCACCTCCCCCATCACCACACCGTTGACAACCCCTCAAACCACAACACCTACTACAACAGCAACCCCTACAACCACACCTGTTAAAACTTCCTCCCCCATAACAACATCCGCAACAACCTCCCAAACCACAACACCTACTACAACAGCAGTTCCTACAACCACACCTTTAAAAACCACCTCCCCCATCACCACACCGGTGACAACCTCCCAAACCACATCTACTACAACAGCAGTTCCTACAACCACACCTTTAAAAACCACCTCCCCCATCACCACACCGGTGACAACCTCCCAAACCACAACACCTGCTACAACAGCAGCCCCTTCAACCACACGCGTAAAAACGTCCTCTCCCACCACAACACCAATGCAAACAACCTCTCCAGCAACGTCAAAGCCGTCCCCATCGCTGTCTATACGGTCACTGTTCCGTTCGACAACTGATCCGGCGTCGTCACCTCGTCTGCGCTCAACGTCGGTTTCCACTGCGGCTTCGGCCCCGGATGGGCAGGACGACAGCTCGTTCTCCAGTTTGCTCTTCGCCTCACCCTGCTCACCAACGAAAATGAGCCAGCACCAACAAGATGGTAATTTTATTTCACTGATTGCTGATTGTTAATTTTTCTTCCTCTGCTGGAGTCATGTTTTGTTTCTACCATCTGTTCGGAGTTATGTATATATATCTGCAATTTTGTCCTTCTCCGTTTCTCTCACGAAAATTTAGAACGAGTCTGTTAGCAAACGCTGAATGCACTGTTTTAAACTACATGAAAAAGGCACAAACAATCAATTCTGTCTATTAAAAAATAACACAAGAAGATGTTCAGCTTATCATATGATGAACGTATAATCAACCTCGCCTATCAAGTCGAATCCAAAGGGAAAGTTAAAAAAAAAAATATATATATATATATATATCCACTTACGTGTATTTCGACTCATACAGTAGAAACACGTTGACATCAGGGATAGAAATTATCTTTGACCTACCCGTTTTTTGATTTGCGCGCGAAGCCGACTACACTCCTTTTCTTCGTGTAACTGCGGCGAAAGAAAATCACTATCAGCGAAAACTTCCAGTGAAATATTGTATTGATCAAATATACCATCTTCGTAACGAATGCAAGAACAAGTGTATAATAAGCCCCTACTTTTTTCTACTTTTCTACCATTGTTACCTTTCATTTCTGATGCTGCTTACCACTTGTTCCACCGTTATTTAGAAGCCTTTGCACCCAGTGGAGAAGATCGCTAAAAACATCTATCAATCTATAATGGTTCGATTTGGAGATCCTTTTTCGTCTAACTGCCTATGTGTAGCATATTTTTTGGATGTCGAACCCAACACTCTGACTGATAAAATTCAGCGACTTCTTTTTTTTTTTTTTTTTTTCCCTCGGCTCTTCTCGACCTACGGTGCAGTGGCATGCCAACCAGACGCCAGTTCTTCTACGCACACGTGCACGTGGCTGTGGGAGAACTGCAAGCAGTATTCCATCACATACCCTCTGAGGCTCTCGCAGGCCGACGCCGCGGCCCACTGCGAGAGCAAGGGGACGGTGACACCAAAGGGCAGCCAGCGGTCCTGGAGACTGGTCAACATCCAGTCCCCCGAGGAGCAAACCTATCTGGTCCAGAGCTTGCAACAGGTTAGGGACCTCCTCAGCCCTTCGGTAGACTGGGACGACCTGGACGCCTGGCTCAATTGTCAGTTTGTCGCGGACCCGACCAGAAGGCTACTCTGCGAGGGAGACTTCGGCTCTTTTCAGCCTCTCTTTCCGAGTAGGTTCACTCGATAATTCCCATTTGACCGAATTGCATCTCAAACACATTTCTTTAAAACGCTTCAACGAGGAACATGGTACAGTGATTGAAGCATACGAATAATTTCCTCCGGATTCTAGCCAATCCTGGCCCTAGCTGTCAAGCCAGAGCATTGCGATTTCATTTACTATATCCGTTGCCATAGTCGTCATGATCGAATAGTCTTTTATCCATCTGTCACTTGTCATATCACCACATTCCAGAAAACTTTTGATATAATTTGGATTGCGTTGAGTATTGCGTTGAGTTTGCATATTCAAGAACAAACGTGAACAAGAGACCCGCGGGTCTAGCGCTCACCTGAGTATCGCAAGTTCACCTTTCACGCAGTCACTAATCTAAATTATTCACAGCTCTACTAAAATTTGACCAGGCATTCTCAAATAGAAGATGAAAATGTACAATTAATAAGGGCCAACATTTTTTAAGATTCCTTAAAATGTACACTTCAGGCCCCCATTTGGATCTTCCCAACCCCCCCCCCCCGCCCCCAAGAGGGGCACCCCTGGATCTGCTATGAACAAACTTGAAACTACGGTCATTAATGTACTCACTCATAGTATAATCTTAGCTCTATAACTTCTGATTCTAGAGAAGATTTTTAAAGATTCCTTCATTTTGGGGGGTTTGGGCCCCCCTAGGTGCCCCCTGGGTGGGGCATAGTGCCCATTTTAACAAATTGAGATCCTAACCCCCTAGGGATGCTACCTGCCATGTTTGGTGAAAATGGGTCATGGGGTTCTCAAGAAGAAGATGAAAATGTACAATGTAGGCCCCATTAGGACCCCTCCCCACCCCCCTCCACTGGGTCCCAAGGGGGGCACCCCTGATTCTGCCATGAACAAACTTGAAACTACAGTCATCAATGTACTAACTCATAGTATTAACGTAGCTCTATCACTTTTGGTTCGAGAGAAGAAGATTTTTACAGATTTGGGGGGTTTGGGCCCCCTGGGTGGGGCCCCCTGGGTGGGGCATGGTGCCCATTTTAACAAATTGAGTTCCTAACCCCCCTAGGGATGCTACCTGCCAAGTTTGATGAAAATTGGTCTTGGGGTTTTCAAGAAGAAGATGAAAATGTAAAAAGTTTACGCACGACGGTCGACGCACGACGCACGACAGACGCCGGACGAAGGGTGATCGCAATAGCTCACTTGAGCCTTTGGCTCAGGTGAGCTAAAAATGCTTTGATAGCAATCGGGTTCTATGATGATACACCATGTAACTTGAAATGCAAGTGGATGTTTACTACAAAATGATCTTAAACCATGCTCTAAACCTCTGCGCTTGAAACCAAAATTTCTATGCGTATATGCCACGAAAATTGCAAATCAGTTTATCATCAGGCTTAACCAAAACATTTTAGCTCTGCATTTAACAGTTGAACGTATAATATCTCTCTGCTACCCTCCAACAGGTTGGGCAACGGACGAACCCGGAAGCAAAACGTGCATCATCCTCGACCCATCACAGGGAGGCGACTGGTATACGAAATCATGCAGCAACCAGTATTATGCTGTCTGCCAAGTTCTCGACTACTGACGTAACAATGGAAATGACACGCCGTACATAGTTTATTAACCAGTCATATTACACAGGGTGTTAGTAGTACTACCCACCGGATAGTACCTTTTGACTGGAGCTCATTTTTTTTTTTCGGAGGGTGGGCAGATTCTTACTAATGCCAGACCAAGCACTGTGCATTATTATTATTATCTTTTTGATAAAATGGTGAAGTGACTGAGGTTACGCGGAACTCGATTTCGTAAAATTGCCAGGCCAGCCCATTTTCCAGGCTATAATGTAAGTGAACGGCAAACACTTGTGGAATGCATTCAATACTGTAAAAGCACTGCAGTTGTGCATTATTTTGAACCAGCTACCAGTAGGTCACAATTCCAATGAAACGTAAATTTAGGACTTAAGGAAATCCTGAAGATTGTTCACGTGACGGCTGGTTATTTAAACAAAATTCGTGTCGCCATTAATTTTACAATAATCAGCAACCACTGCGCATTTAAACGGGTCCTGAAATCCAAATGCATGTTGATTAGTGTTGATTTATGATACCCTCAACATCACTTTTGCGGTAAAACAAGTATCTCGAAACATTTCATATATTTTTAAACGATTTTTTTCTTCTATTTTTCTTCAGATTACTT
Source organism: Diadema setosum (assembly GCF_964275005.1). Lineage (NCBI taxonomy): Eukaryota > Metazoa > Echinodermata > Echinoidea > Diadematoida > Diadematidae > Diadema > Diadema setosum. The sequence goes on along the minus strand of NC_092703.1, from coordinate 29,989,211 downwards.
GGGAACGCCCACAAAAAAATCGTTCTAAAACAATATTCTTGAGATGTCCTCATCTGTCAATCATTGCTAAAGTACTGAAATGTTTAACAAAAGACATTGGAATGCACCTTCCTCTCGACTCAGCACAACTAGCATGTTTCTGTTATAACTGTCTGTGACTAACAAAAGACATGGCGAGGGAACATGCAAGTTATGCTGAGACGAGGGGAAGGTGCATTCCAATGTCTTTTGTTAAGCATTTCATTACTTTAGCAATGATTGACAGATGAGGTCATCTCAAATATATTAATATTGATTAGTTTGGAAGGATTTTTTGTGGGCGTCACCCAAGTAATCTGAAGAAAAATAGAAAAAAAAATCGTTAAAAATATATGGAATGTTTCTAGATATTCGTTTCACCGCAAAAGTGATGTTGAGGGTATCATAAATCAACACAAATTAATGTGCATTTGGATTTTAGAGCCCCTTTAAACGTGTCTCTCTGTATATCGGGAAGGGGAAACTTTATTAATAATCATGTCGATAATTGAATACTGCCCGCTGGCTCCCAATGGGTCCTGTGTATGATATATGGGTATTTCACTATCTATGGGTATGGCACAACCTAACTGCGAGGGAATCAAACAAAGAAATAGTATTACATGTATCACATAAATGTATCAATATATCGCACTTTTATCACAGATCCAACAATATAATGATTTAGCGTGAAAATGGCAGTGCAATTCGAATTCAATTTTCTGTTGCTGTTGTTTTGGGTTTTTTTTTTAAACTGAAAATGCTCTCAGAAGAGCCCCCCCCCCCCCATGCTGAATGTGACTGACTTGCACTTGTACATGTTGTACACAAACGTGAAATAAGAGGGTAATGTACTTATCATCCAAAATGTGATGCCCACATTTACGCATGATATATAAACTTACGGAAATATGTATAACTTCAGGGTCATAATGACTATAAACATGATGTGACTCCTTAAAACCAATGATCACTGTCTGGAATTGGATGTTCAGCGATTTTTTTTTTCCTTGTTTATCGCCCAATCATTCTAACCACACTTGTATATGTTGAAATTTATTTTGATTCAACAAAACATAACACAATTTCGAACACATTTTCCAAATACTACTATATGATCCAAGTTTTATTGAGAAGTGCGATGTCGTCGGCTATTAACTACAATGCATTATTTTTACTTCACTCTTTTAACCGTATCCTGACAACTAGAGGCAACAATCCATGACGCTAATCATTTTCATAAGTCTTATGGCAGTGACATACATTTCAACCATTGTTGTCTATACAATTGTATTATAGTTAGCATAATAATATATTTTCTACGCTGCCTGCATATAAATGTATATAGATATTTATGTACACATATGTATATATATATATATATATATATATATATATATATATATATATATGTATATACAAATGTATATAGATAGATATATATACATGTATTTCACACACACAGGCACTCAAGCATGGAACGTTGGTAAAAGTGAATTTGTGTGTTTTCTCATTCCTTGATGTGAATATATTATGTACAGTATTTCAGAAAAAATTGGGGAAAAAAATGATCCATTTGGTGTTTCCATTATCGTAGCTTGATATATACAACATACAGCCTAGATTCATCGACTGCAATGTCTTTATGGTGAAAACATTATTCTGGAACAATGACTGCGATATTATGTGTACATCTACAATGTATTGATGATAAGAAATGATCTTCAATTTAAAGGAGAGTGATACCCAAACATTATGGAGGGAATGCAGCAATATTTAGTATCTGAACACATCAACGATGTTTCAGGAATATCGCACAATCTGCTGAAAAGTTGTAAACTTTTACAGCTATGGTATACTGCCATTGCTGGATGAGAAGACTACAGCAATTTGTAATGTTACACATGGACATACAGATAATGAAAAGAAAATGAAAAATATTTTCACTTTCTAACATGATGTATGAGCACTCGACTCATATCTATACCTCTTTCAGAAAGGAGGGGAAATGTGCTATTTTTCAAAAAAATGTGAATTTCCTTTTTTTTATCATTGTCTTTTTATCATTGTCCATGCGTGACACTACAAACTAAAGGAGTCCTCTCATCCAGCCATGGCTGCATCCAAACTTCAAAAATTGATAACTTTCGATGGACTGTCTGATTTTCTGCAAACTTTTCTAATGTGTTCTACTAATATTGCAGCATTCACTCAATCCACATATTATAGTAAAAAGTGGGTTTCATTTCCCATTAAAGGAACTCCTTTAATGGAAAAGATTGCTTTTGAAATTCTACACTTGTATGTCCACCCAGTATTGCCAAGTTGAAAGTATTGCCATAGTATGAAATTAAGTACGCGTAATTATTAAAATCTAGCAAGAATGAGTTAACTCAACACATCCACATGCACGCATTTTGGGGTCAATAACAGGACACTTGTATATGTGCTTCTGTGGTGTCATGTGTATATACAGGGAACACTTTAGTAACTGCAATGTGCAACAGTTCAGCAATGCATGACCCGCACACAAATGTGTTAGATCCTCGAAAGTACTTATGGAACTGAAGACAAGAGAATAATATAATATGGATCGCTCTTTAAAGACAGTAAGCAGTCACTCCATGAAACAGACTGCATGATGCAGACCAACCACACTAAAATGGTCAATACAGAATGTATGTATTTGCATTGCTAGAAAGATGACACATGCTATAGATTTGTTTTCTTCAATAAATACAGTTTATTATGATAACATCAACAGGCACTGAAGCACACACAAAAAAAAAAACACTGAAGTTAGCAAACATCACAAGAGTTTGAATGAGCTCTTCAACTTGAGACACAAAATAATAATACATGTATTTCTCAGTGGAAAATATGACAATATTTCTCAATGGACTATTGAGTAAACCAGTCCCTGTTAATTATCAGTAGACCATCAAACTTTCTGTAAGTACATCATTACAAGCAGAAAGAGAATACAAAGAAGCCAATATTACATGCAACAAGGAAAAGTAGAAATTACGCGGTGCGTAATATATGTCCCCGCCGGAAGTAGCATTTTGTGGCAAAATGAACAATATAGGTCAAAAATCAAGGTCAAAGAAGTCAAAGGTCAAAATTCTGTGTAGCAGTTTTGAAGCCCTCACCTAGTGCCATCACATAAAGCAAACGGAATCGAAATCGGGTTAGAAATGGCGAAGGAGTAGCATTTTGTAGCCAATGTACAATATAAGTCAAAAATCATGGTCAAAGGTCAAAATTCTGTGCAGAAGCTTTGAAGCCCTCACCTAGTGCCATCACATTAAGCAAACGGAATCAAAATCGGGTTAAAAATGGCGAAGGAGTAGCATTTTGTAGCAAAATGTACAATACAGGTCAGAAATCAAGGTCAAAGGTCAAAGAAGTCAAAGGTCAAAATTCTGTGTAGAAGTTTTGAAGCCCTCACCTAGTGCCATCACATAAAGCAAACGGAATCGAAATCGGGTAAGAAATGGCGAAGGAGTAGCATTTTGTAGCCAATGTACAATATAGGTAAAAATCAAGGTCTAAGGTCAAAGAAGTCAAAGGTCAAAATTCTGTGTAGAAGTTTTGAAGCCCTCACCTAGTGTCATCACATAAAGCAAACGGAATCGAAATCGGGTTAGAAATGGCGAAGGAGTAGCATTTTGTAGCAAAATGTACAATACAGGTCAAAAATCAAGGTCAAAGGTCAAAGTCAAAGGTCAAAATTCTGTGTAGAAGTTTTGAAGCCCTCACCTAGTGCCATCAAATAAAGTAAACGGAATCGAAATCGGGGTAGAAATGGTGAAGGAGTAGCATTTTGAAACGTAAAAGTGGATTTGACATAATAGGAAGAGTGCACAACATACATCCAGCTCAAGGTGATATATTCTACCTTCGCATCCTTCTTCATCATGAACATTGCAGAGGCAAAACTTCATTCAAAGAGCCGCTCACTGTCAATAACCAAAGCAAAGAAACTTTCAAAGAAGTATGTGCAACATTAGGCCTTCTGCAAGATGACAATGAATGGAACATGGTTTTAACAGAGGGTGCACCAACCATGATGTGCAACAGCCTCAGAGAGCTTTATGTCACTCTGCTGCGTTTTTCTTTTCCTCAAGATCCAGCCAGCCTGTTCGAGCAACATTATTTAGAATGGACGGATGATATCAACAAAGAAGCTCAAAAAAAAAAAAAAGGCATTACACTGAGTGATCACCAACTCGAAACTTTGGTCCTACTGGACATAGACAAAAGGCTTCAAAGTCATGAACTAACCCTTAAAGACTTTAATCTGCCACAACCAACAGAAGAAGACCTCCTCCATGTAAGCAACATGTCTCAAGAACATCCAATGCTTATCCACAAAGAATTAGCCTTTGACCATAATGACCTAACACAACAGGTTCAACATCAGATACCTACATTCACGTCTGAGCAGGAGCAGTTCTACAACACTGTCATGAATGCCATCAAGAGCAATGAACCTATGTGCATTTTCCTGAATGCAAGAGGAGGCTGCGGTAAAACATATGTTTTAAATGCCCTATTGTCTTCTGTGCGAGTAATAGAACCAAAGGGATGTGTGGCACTTGCAATGGCAACAACAGGGATTGCAGCTAATCTTCTCAAGTTAGGAAGAACATTTCACTCAAGATTAAAAGCTTCCCTAACACCGTGTGAAAGTGATCAGCTCAACATCCCAGCACAAAGCAGCCTTGCAAAACTCATTCAGAGCTCATGTCAAAGCTACTCATCATTGATGAAGCAACAATGCTTCATCGCTACCACTTGGAAGCAATGGACAGATCTTTCCGAGATATCATGTCATGCGACAGTCCTTTTGGAGGAAAAGTAGTAGTACTATCAGGAGATTTTCGTCAATGTCTTCCAGTAATACCCAGAGCAAGTGGAGCACAAATGGTAGACTCTTGCATCAACAGATCAACACTATGGAGGCACTTCACAATCCTGAGCCTGACAACAAACATGAGAGTACAAGCATCAAGAGATTTGGCTCTGCAACAGTTCGATGAATGGACATGTGCAGTAGGAAATGGTATTGCAGATGGTACTACAGACAACATGGTGTACATCAAGCATGGACAGTGCTCACAAATAGCTGCTAGTGGACTCTCCCTTACTAGTTATGTACAACTTGTCTTTCCTGATTTGCCAAACAATTATTTGAACTCAGAATGGTTGAAAGGACGAGCTATACTAGCCCCTACAAACAAGTCTGTAGATGCCATCAACAATCTACTTGTGGATCTGACTCCAGGAGAGGAATGCAAGTTCTACAGCTCAGATATTTTGGACAATCCTGCAGACACACCAAGATTCAACATAGAGTATCTGAACACTCTATCTCCTACAGGAATACCAAATCACAATTTGAAACTGAAGAAAGGAATGCCAGTAATGTTGCTTAGAAACCTCAACGCAAAAGATGGTTTATGCAATGGCACAACTCTTTTTAATTGTGCTCATTCTAACAAACTTCTTCAGTGTACAATTGCAGATGGAGAAAATGCTGGCAGAAGTGTTCTCATTCCACGAGTTCAACTTAAACCCAAAGAAGGACTCTACCCATTTCCCTGGACAAGGAGACAATTCCCTTTACGCCCTGCCTACAGTAGGACTATCAATAAATCGCAGGGACAAACACTTAAAGATGTTGGACTTTGGCTTGAAGATCCTGTCTTTGGCCATGGACAATTATATGTTGCCATTTCTCGTGTTGGATACCCATCTGGCTTAAAATTTGCAGTTGATCTGGCAGACAGATACTGCATTTTAGTTGATTTTTCAAATAAAATGTACTCGAAAGATTTTGTATGTATATGATAATTCTTTTGTAATGATCTTTCAGATCTTACTGCATTTAGAGTTCATTTCATTTCAGGAAGTACATGTACTGCAGAAACTCACTGCATTTTCAGTTGATTTTTTTTATACATTTGTTTGATAATTCTTTTGAAATAGACCTGCAGAAAGTCACTCCAGTATGACTTGATTTCTTATACATTTATTTGATAAGTTACTGCATATTAACTTGGTTTGTTTTCAAAATACACTGCAGAAACTTACTGCATTTTGACTTGATATCTTATACATTTCACTTGATAATTGTTTTGTGATGATCCTGCAGAAAGTTACTATATACTAGTAGATAATTGCTATTCAAGAAATGCTGCATAAAGTTACTGCATTTCATGTTGATTTCTTTTGAGGAAATATTACAGCAAATAAAGCAGTTTTAGTTGATTTCATATACCTTTCTTTGATAAATCTTTTGTAATGATCCTACAGAAAGTTACTATACAGGGTGGCCCAAAAAGAACAGAACGCCTATCAAAGATTTTTAATTTTAGCAATATTGTTCCTAATACACTGTATGTCATTATTTTGTATACTATTGGAAAGGCCATTCTTTTTCCAAAAGAACGACACCAAGTTCTCTAATTTTGGTTAATGCGTCATGGTTTTAGGACCATTTTGGTCAACCCTTGCAATTTTCAAAATGTGATCATTTTGCATTCTCAGAGACACCGAAATCAACGAGAATTCGGCTTGCCATAGAAGCAGTAACGTTCACAATGTGTGGAATGTGGCTGTCATTGTCCGTTACCATTGTGAATGAGACAACCTGACGACAATAACACTGTCTGCCCCACATTCCGCACATTGCGAACGCTACTGGTTCTACGGTAAGCCGAATTCTCACTGGTTTCTGTATCTCTGAGAGTGCAAAATGATCACATTTTGAGAATTGCACAGGTTGACAAAAATGGGCCTAAAATTGTAACGCATTAACTGAAATTAAACAGCTTGGTATCATTCTATTGAAAAAAGAATGGCCCTTCTAATACTAATTGTAAAAAAAAAAAAGAAAAAATAACAAAAAATCGACAGAAAATCAACACATGAACAACTACATAAGGACTACTGATCGAACACAGTCCCAGTCATAAATTTTTGTAAAAAAAAAAAAAAAAAAAAATGTTGCTGGACCCGGTCAGAGAGGGAATGGACAAAGCCTCCAAAGAATGGAATGCTACCTTCAAGATGAGTCCCACGAAATGTTGGGCACTATAGACCATGGGATGACCGCTGAAATTCTCACTTTTCGTGGTCCATGAATTCACCCCACCTAATTTTTATTTGTAAATATGACTAAAAATGTAAAAATACTTATGCAACATGTTGCTAGTTGCAAAAGTTGCAATCTAGTTAAAAACTGATTTTTTTTTTTTTGTAGCAGTATTTAAGATGAAAGTGTTAGTGACACATGCAGTATAGTGCATGTGTAAAAGTATTGGTGCATGTCTCTGTGTGTGCACATTTGCTCCTGTGCTGTGTAATCAGGCTCTTTCAAGAATATTTTACAGTGAACCACATAATTGATGTAAGCAATGCAGGCAGCATGGGAGCACAATGGAGGCCCAAGTGACTTTGGAATCGTCAGATTCTTCTGATTTTGAACCTATAGTTTGTTGTATTCATGTGTCTTCCGTAAAGAGGAGAAGGGAAAGGTAATACCTTTCCAAGAGAAAAGCTGGACAAAGTTTGTAAGCTGCTGTTTTCGCTGGGCAAGTATTCCAGATTCAGAAGAGGGATGTGCTGCAAAGAAATGTTTGGAGCAGTTTGCACTCACTCGTGATGCTAGTACTTTTCCAAAGAGAGAAGCAAGCAGTGCTGGTTATCATCGTGGCTGTTACCAAAAGTTGTGTCACATTGGGAAACTCCAGAGAGCAGAGACAAGAAAGAGGAAGCATGAAGAGAGTGAAGATTAGTTTATTTACTCTGTAATTATGTTCATCAAATCCACCTTGTGATTAGACATTGTTAGACATGCCTTAGGCTGGGCAAGACTTCCTTACGTGTCAGCCACCCAAAATCTGTGTAAGTTTATGTTAGGGTTATCACAACTACATTCTAGCCATTGATCGCTTCATAGCCAGTCTACTAGTCCTCTGGACCGAGACGAACGAAGTGTCAGTAATGAGCGAAGAGTTCATCCCAGATAAGAAGGACCCACACAGGGAAGGGGATGGTTGTAAACATACTGTACAGCAGATTTCAATGGGGGTAAAGCCTCCAAAGAATGGAATGCTGTCTTCAAGATGAGCTACAAGAAACACTGGGCACTTGTCCTCTGTAGTGAAACTAAGAAAACCTCAGTAATGAATGAAGAGTTCGTCCCAGAAACGAAGGACCCACACAGGGAGGGGGATGGTTACATAATGTTCAGCAGATTGGGCTGTGAATTCTCTTCATGAGAAAAAAAAGCTCAAGCTCAACTACAAGCACAAAAATGCCTTTGGACACAAACGTTACCACATATTGTATGTGTAAGACACCTTACAACGACTCTTTGCAACACATTCAGTGTATGGAGTGTGAAGAATGGTATCATAACAATTATGTGTCCAAATACCATCATCCATAAAAAAGCGGACACAGAATAACTTTCGTGTGTGGAATAGACACATGTCACAATGGCCGTAAAGTTTTCAATGTACCTAATGCCAAAAAAAAAAAGCACTGCAGAGAATATGTGTCAAAGATTGGGCTCTGTGAGATCATTATTTTTAGAGTTCATAAGAAAGAAAAGCTCAACCAAAGGCACAAAATTGCCTTTGAAAATAAATGTTACCACATACTGTATTGTTTGCATAAGACACCTTACAACGACTCTTTGCAATGGATTCAGCGTATGGAGTGTGAAGAATGGTATCATTACAAATGTGTCCAAATACCATCATCCATAAAAAGCGGGCACTTTAATGTGTGGAATAGGCACACACCACAATGGCCGTAGAGTTTTCGATGTACCTTATGCCAAAAATGACACTCGGGAAGAAAGTGATATAAAATATAATCAAAGAAAGTTTCACACAATTCAAGTATAAAAGGATGTTATGGACAAACAAAACACAGCAAAGAAAGGGGAAAACCAACCCAACAGAACTGTGCAAAAACATCATAGAGGAAAACGATTTGGAAGACCTGTCTTAAAACATTCAGTCAGCAAACAAAGACCCATGACTAGGACAAAAGTCAAAGGAAATAAATTTGTGAAGAATAGAAAGGATTTTGATAAGAGTAGTCAAGAAATTTGTACTACATCATGAAGGAGAGATCAGTTACTGAAAAACAATGCTGTAACAGAAGAAGATGAAGAAAATGAACAAATTGATGACACTTGCGAAGATCAAATTAATAAAACAGCAAGAAATATCAATGATATGACTGGCAGAATCACAGATCAGGAGGTTTCTCCAAATAATCCCACGACAATTATTCCAGCAGAGAAACTATCAATGCACTTGTAGGAGGCACAGGTGCCCGATACATTAGTGACAACTTTTTGAAATAGTTACTCATAGAAGACTTAACATTTAAGTTTGATGAAACAAATTGCAATGGGAAAAATGGGCTCCATCTGTGAGAAAGATGCACTTCGCTTGTCCCAATTGAAGTGAATACATATCAGGGCTCATCAGTGATGTAAATGAAATGTGCATAATCAAATTCAGTGATCATGATGTGTCTTGGGAACAGGTTTAGGTGTAAAGGACACTGCACTTTTAAGGATTGCTCATTTTCATTTATTGTGATTGTAATAATATGCAAGAGGAAGAAGTATATCTGTTGCATGATAATTGTATAACGTGGTGTTTTGAACATGTATACAGTTTGTACATACCCTTGACATGTAATATATAATGTAGATAACACAGGGAGGGAGAATTCCTCCATTGTATGTAACCTAGAACAAGAAATAGGAAGCTTGCAAGGGTGGGAGAACAAAGGGTCCTTCCTGTCCTCAAATGTCAAATCAGTGCACCCCTCACAAAGCCAATGTCAGTACCCCCTGTCAAATATCTAACATGCACTTTAGCTGTCAGAATCTCCTCAATTGGGAGATCCCAATAGAAGGCCACCCTTCAACCCCAAATCAGTACACCCCTCATAAGGTCATTGCTACCACCCCCTGTCCACTATAACATGGCCTTGACCTACCAGCACTTTTCCAATTGAGTGACCCCCGATAGGACTAATTGGGGGAAGCTTTGTTCTAAGGGGTACTAGTATAGCTTGCTGGGGTACAGCAGCTGATTCACCGCCTGACCATTGACCGGAGAGGACGAGCCCTGCGTCGTCAGTTAGATTCTCACTGAAATTGTATCTTCACAAAAACTTGTCATCCACTGAGAGACTGACTGCATTGAGAGGACAGAGATGCCTCATCTTGCGATACCTGCGACCCCATTGATGACCCTGTATACCTAGCACACCTGTTGCCTATGCTCTTTGGAGCTAAATAACCCAGTAGGTGGACCGGCTGTTTGGTCGAGTAATAAAGTGCCATTGTCAACTGTAACTCCCGAGTCCAATCTGCTGTGTTGGCGTGTAACCCCCCGTAACGCTTCATAAGTATGAACGAATCTCAAGTATGCAATGTAGTGTTAGAGGGGCGTATCAAGCATCATGTAACAGAAAGAGCAAGAAAAATATCAGGTAGTACCAGGTACATGATCACTTTTGCACACAATCGGAAGTCAACCAGTACAACACGTTCAATACATGCCATGTTGATAACCTATGCAGTCGAAATGATTTCGAACATCTTCTTTTAAATCCTTTACTACTACTTGTCTTCCTTGAAGGTAACATGGGCCAAAGATCAAAGACTCTACAAGGTCTTTCTTTTTAAAGTTCATGAGAAAGAAAAGCTCAACCACAAGCACAAAAATACCTTTGAAAGAAAAGGTTACCACATATTGCATGCGTAAGACACCTTACAACGACTCTTTGCAATGTATTCAGTGTATGGAGTGTGAAGAATGGTATCATTACAAATGTGTCCAAATACCATCATCCATAAAAAGCAAACACAGAATAACTTTAATGTGTGGAATAGGCACATGCCACAATGGCCGTAGAGTTTTCGATGTACCATATACCAAAAATGACAATCAGGAAGAAAGTGATTATGGCAAGTGATATAAAATATAATCAAAGAAAGTTTCACACAATTTAAGTATGAAAGGATGTTATAGACAAACAAAACACAGCAAAAAAAGAAGAAAACCAACCCAACAGAAATGTGCAAAAACATCATAGAGGAACACGATTTGGAAGACCTGTCTTAAAACATCCAGTCAGCAAACAAAGACCCATGACTAGGACAAAAGTCGAAGGAAATAAATTTGTGAAGAATAGAAAGGATTTTAATGACAGTAGTCAAGAAATTTGTACTACATCATGAAGGAGAGACCAGTTATTGAAAAACAATGCTGTAACAGAAGAAGAAGATGAAGAAAATGAACAAATTGATGACACTTGCGAAGATCAAATTAATAAAACAGCAAGAAATATCAATGATATGACTGGCAGAATCACAGATCAGGAGGTTTCTCCAAATAATCCCACGACAATTATTTCAGCAGAGAAACTATCAATGCACTTGTAGGAGGCACAGGTGCCCGATACATTACTGATAACTTTTTGAAATACATTGTAGTTACTCAGAGAAGACTTTACATTGGGATGTGTGTACGTACGTTGTGCATATACTGTAGTGTACGAGTATGATGCATTCGTTTCGTGCAAGCGCTTTCTGCTGTGGTTAATCCTTTATACTTTTGACTTTACGAAGTATCACAAACAGCGACAAAGCTTATTTTGTTGCTGTCCGTCTGGTGTTTTCTTACATTTCTATGCTGTTCTGACACAAGGAATATTAATTGTTTATGTTTTCTGTAAACACCGGTGACAAAGATGAGGTGATGACATGCCTAAAAGAACTTCGGCTGGTAAATTTGTAAGTCAATGTTTGAACGCTCTACACTTTCAAATAGCTGGGCACTAGACCCATACCTTGAAAATTGTCTGGTGTGCCGGCGAATGCTCTCGATGAGGGTGTGAGGAAGGAGTGGGCAAAGGACAATAGTGCAAAAGATAGATTGCTACGAGGGAAGGGGAAGAAAAGGCAAATTTTCTGTGCACTTTGTGTTTGAATTTTCTAGCTGATCGCGCTGTTCAATTTCAAACGCAAACTTCAACCTCTATTACACCAACCTCTGCCTCAACCTCGTCACCTTCAACTTTTTCAAGTTCAAGTTCAGATCCAGCCTCAACTTCTAACTTGAGTTTGAATACAGCAGATTTACTGTGTGCAGCAACAACATCAACAACTAAAGAAGGTACGACTTCCAAAGTATAGTTAATAATAATGATGTACCACTGGCGTATCAAGCCTTCAAGGATTCACAAAACATCTACAAATGGGGGGGGGGGGGGCGAAATTTGGCCCAAATTGTCTGATGACTAGATAGACACTCTAGGTTATTTTTTAAAAATGACCTCGTTACTCTCGTGTGTATTAACATTGACTAATAAAAAGGGGACAAGGCACCGGAAGATTCCCCCCCACCCCCCGATCCGCCACTGAATAGAGTATGAGTACTGAGTAGATACTGTAGTAGTAGCGCCCCCTAGCGGCCTCACCCTAACCCCACTGTCTATAGGGGAGGTATAAAAGGGATTGCCTGTGTGCGCATCCCTCAGTTGTGAACCTGGAACCCGATATTGAAAGAGCTACCGCCTGAACTCAAGTACTACTTACAGTTTGCAACTCACCAGTAACAGTGGTGTAGTAAGACAGGTTGAACTCCGTGCTCGGTACTCGGTTTGGTTGTATGGATGGCGATTATATCTGCCACCTGAAGTATGGTTGGCGATAGTATATCTGCCACCAGGAATATATACCATATACGGTTGGCGATAATATATCTGCCACCAGGAGTATATATCATATACGGTTGGCAATATTAAATATATCTGCCACCAGGAGTATATATCATATACGGTCGGGCCATAATATATCTGCCACCAGGAGTATACAAGCCAATACACTATAGCACAACCTCCAACAAACGTGGAGGGTAACCTTGGGACAGAGAGACAGACGGACCCAGGACAGACTACGGAGAAGGACTTCCAATATATTAAATATATCTGCCACCAGGAGTATATATCATATACGGTCGGCCATAGTATATCTGCCACCAGGAGTATACAAGCCAATACACTATAGCACAACCTCCAACAAACGTGGAGGGTAACCTTGGGACAGAGAGACAGACGGACCCAGGACAGACTACGGAGAAGGACTTCCAATACCTTGACTGTCCCGTGTGCCGGTCCTCGGATGCTAACGGTGACCACGGACTACAATACAGCACTACAGGTACCACTGGGTAAAACGTGAGCAGCTGCTCAGAAAGGTAAGTAGATGCTGAGCCTATTTGCTATTGGTGTTTTATTGTAGCGTTAATTAGGGCATATATAGCAATTATTCTGATAGCGTTTATTCCCTTTAATACCTCGGCACCTCAAACTCGGGAAGAACGCTACAGTGGTAAGTACCGTTACTACAACAATACTAGTAGTAGATCTAAAGCCTAAAAAAAGGCTAAAGGCTGTAATTTTCTCGAGGTTTGTAGAAATATTTTGCTGATCACAAGGACAGGTTGTCACTGCAAAAATTATATCTTTAAATTTAAATTCAATGTAGGTCTAATCTTCATGTATCTAGCCTTCTAGGACAACATCTACATCATGTCAGTCTCTCTTAAATACAGTCAACTCCGCGTAAGTCGATGTCGCATAACTCAAATAATCGCCTAACTCGATTTTAAAAAGTCCCGATTTCTCTCCATAGACTTGCGTGTATTAAACCTCTGCATAAGTCGAATTCTGTAAGTCAAATTATCGCCTAAGTCGATCAAATTCTCTGGTCCGTTTTATATAAAAAAGCATTAAAATTACTCCGTCTAAGTCGATGCTGTTTAAGAAAGTCTAGACTTGCCGTCACACGCTCAAGGATTCCTATCTTTCGTCTCTCTCCCATCAATTCTTAGCTAGATTTGAACAATATGCATGCAGTTACTACACAATTGAGCGATTGCTAGTAACGACGACACTGTTTTGGTTTCCCATCGCCCGCCCGAGCATTTACTACAAATGTACATTGTACACATTGGCCCGAATTCACGAAGGTGGTACACATGAAACCATAGTTTAAACCATGGACAAAAACTATGGAGCGCCAACTGTTTCACGGAATATTTCGTTACAAAATTGGCTATTTCGTCGACAACATAACTGTTTCGTTAACGAAATCATAATTTTGTGGACGAAATGTTCATTAGTTACAAAATGTTGTCATTTTGTTACAAAATAATCATTTCATCGATGAAATGACACGGTTTTTGTCCATGGTTTAGACCATATGGTTTCATTTGTACCACCTTCGTGAATTCGGGCCTATATGTATATACAACTGTGAGCAGGAGATATCATGTTTGCACTTGCAAGCATGTTGTGCTTTCTTCGGCAGTCATGTGATAATGCACGTGTGCACCAACTCTTTGGTTGTAATGTGCATGTGATGAGTGCGTTGACAATGATGCACTTATGTGTTCGAAGCTTATAGAGAGATCACGCATGAGAGAGTTACTCCTAAGTGCCAACTAGGAATCTATAGTAATTAATCAGTATTGAATTGTAACTAGTTTTTGCTTTACTATTAAGATAATGACAGAAGGGAGAATTCAGTCATAACAGTTTGAATACTGTGCATGGCAAAAAATGAAATATATTATGTGTACTGTTTTCTGGATGCGTCTGCACAACAATCAAGTAAACGGTATCAGCTGCAGCTGTTGGCGCAGCTGTGCTGCCAGCCCATGTTTAATGTATACCATGTACGATTGAGGGTACCACCTACCGTCACCCTAAGGATCTGTAGCTTGTTTATTCTAAAAATATAAAACAAATTCGCCTAATTCTTACCTCAAATATGCCATAAATACTGCAGTTTTGAATGCCGTGACCGTCTCCTTGATTATGAATCTCCATTTTAATATAGCGCAATTTTAGTGCATGCAATCCGTTTTCTTCGCGCAGCTTAAAAGGGTACCTAGCGATCGGCACCCCCTCCCCTCCATAGGTAATACATGTGAATTTCACAGCCATGCGTCGTTACTGAGCGTGTTTAATTTGGTTTGTTAGTTTGTTTTTGAGTTTGATTTTCGTTTCTTCGTTTTTATTGTTTTTTAAGCTAATGACACTTAATCCCGCGCGTAGCTTTTCATTCTATATGCAAACAGCCATGATATGCAGGGTGCCGATGTCAAGGTACTCTGCCGATAGGTACCCTTACCATACTAGCGTGTATGTCAAATTTTCTTTGACGTACGTGTACGTCAAAGTCGACGCATTTCGTGTAGTCCCGTGAAAATCGACTTACGCGGAGTTGACTGTACTCTATATAGATCTTTCTAGACATGTTGTTATCATATATGACAACATTTGCAAAATCCAAAAATTAACACAATTCCAAAAAAGCAGTATTTCCAGGAAAGACAGTAATTACAAAGCGTAAGGACAGTGTCATTACATCAACATGCATTGCTAGTGTTGATTCTGATGGGAAACTCCAGTCATCTGAAGACTTAAAACCAGGGCATTGGCAATCCAGCAAAAACATAGCACAACACACAAATGTCATTTGTGTGGCGCTCCGACAAAATGAGTCATAAGTTGCACGGGGACTTTTCCCGTAATGAGCCGAAAATGAAGGGGAAGCACTACTCGGGTCGAAAATTTTTTATGACGGATTTTGATTCCTTGACGTTTTATCTATTTGTACAGAAAATTTCAGCGTGTAAAAATGAGGACAAGTGTCCCAAATCACAGTTTTTCTGAGACAATTTTTTTCGGTTACATATTTTTCGAACGCTCGCCTTTGCGCTGCGTTTCGCACCTATTGTTCTTGCCCGATTGAGACTCCGCCTCCGTTGCTAGGGCGTATGCTAATGAAGCATTGCTCTTGACCCCATTGAAGACAAAACAAAGCATGGTGCGCGCGGCGGCGTCGGCGGCGGCGAGGGCTTAATTACGCAATAACAGTGAGCTGACCAAGGCTATTGCTTGCATGACCAGCGAGTTGCGTTTGATACATGCACCACATTTCATGAAGTGGTGATTGATGTGACGCACAAATGGCGCTGAAAAAAAAAAAATCCAACGAATGATCACGCAAAATTTATGATACTTTATCAATGAGCTAATACATGATCACATATCGAACTTGAAACCTCTCTCTATGTGTGTGTGTACTTTTACAACTTTTATTGGCCTCATTAATGAATTCATTCAAATAATTATGTATAACTGTCGTTCCCTGGTATGTGACTTGCTGTTTAAAGTTCATCTTTGGAGATATAGCATGGCATAAGTTGTCAATTATTCTCGTCTTTATAAAGTCGACAATTCGCATGATAATTTAAGCCAAATGTGTGTAATGCGTAATTTTATTTCCCCGGTTAATAAAACTTATTGCCCTATTTCCTTATGATGGTATGGGCCGCAACGGCATGGAGAGAAATCGGACGACAAACATTATCAATGCCCAAATAGCTCGTGTTCCCTTTGGAGGATATTCTGACTCTTGTCATTTGTGTATTTTTTAGAAGTAGGACCTATGAGAAAGTGACAGAAAGCTGTGTCGCTACTCAAAAGTGTTTTTCTTCATTTTTTTAAAAAATCAGAATGTGTGTAATGATAGTTGTTTGTCGTGTCTTACGTGTAGCTGACATGTGAGAGGTCAAGTCTGCAAAGAATTTGGCTAACAGCTTTGCGAAGTAGCAGCGCTAATTGCCTATTGAATTGTGTATTCTGAGGAATTCTGAATGAAAGAACTCGGACGACACTGTTCACGCCTTGTATCCGAGTAAACCCGGCATCAACGAAGCCTTGAACAATGAAAGGTAACTTCTTGCTATCACGGGGTGGATAATCACGCAACCAGTACAATTCTTTTCTTCGCTATTGATAGCAGAATTAGTGACGTAACGGAGCGACAGTGTTGGAGGATCGGCATTATGTCTGCTAATTTGTAAAAGATTTTTTCAGTCCCCTTTTGTGTTCAGAACCACAGCCAGGGACGCCAACTTACTTTATCTCCTACAAGCTATCGTTACTATCTTAAAACGTGAATTTTATGAAAGGTTGAAAGTGATCGCGGAATCAGTTCTTCTGCGTGACACATGCAGGCTTTTATAATAGCATACCAAGCTTAAATCGTTTACCTGTATAGAAAGGGCGGGAATACACACTTATCGCAACCATCCGGATTTGAGAGTGATACACTCTACTATTTTTCTTCATCTTTCCCCCGACAAAGACCATGGTAATTCAAAACAAACAAGCAAACAAACAAACAAACAGACAAACAAGCAGTTGCATTATATCAGAACGTACAGAATTATTGTGGTTCATGCATAGGTAATCTTTTGATGTATAGTAGTCATTTGTTGTCGTTTTTATAGCGTGTCCTAATAAATGCCTTTAGCGAAAACCCAACATAACTTTTATCAAGGAGGGAAGGGAACTTAAATTTAAATATAACATAGTTTATAGAAATCAGACATGTAAATAAGGCAATCATATACATCCGCATGGCCGATTGTAATCTCTTACTTTGACTATTAAACATGATCGCCTGCATTTACGTGCTTTTTCTAATTTCTTGAACTTTGCCTCATTTTCTCTTTTTTTAAAGAATTGCTCGCAACGTTTAAAAATCGTAACGCAGTCCGCTTTCCCACAATTAAATGTTCCATTTGATTCGTCACTTATTGTTGGTCGGGTGACGACAAATGTTGGAAACTCGAGCGATGATACATGGCATTTTGTTTTGTTGGTTTTCGTCTCATTGCTCAAACGAATATTGACTACGATTACAGAGGTATCATCTACGAGACTTATCTGATGGTTTTTAATACAGAAAATGATCATCAATCAGCAAGGATTAATCAACAAGTCATGAATTCACTTTACCCATCATGTCTAATCGAACTACGATGTTGTTGAGGTAACCGCGCGTTTTTATTTTCATAGTTCAAACTAATTCTTGGCATAATCCAAACAAATAATTCTTTATATAATTTCTCAAAATGCTCAAAAGATGGCCATAGTCAAAACTTTCTACAAGGATTGCATACGGCAATCTTTACTGGCCTAAACAAGTTTTCTAGAGCTATCAGTTCCCCCTATGACGATGATTTCGTTTGCGTTTCGAACTTGTACCGAACTACTTTCAAAACAGGTATTACCTTTATGGTTCGATTTAATGAACCAGTCTTTTGAATTCATAACCAACATTTGTAATCGTAACCATAGAGTACCATAATACTGTCAATAACAGTTGGAAAATGTAAATGCTATAATAATAACATGAAATAAATGAGTAACGATTATCTTCATACATTCTAATTCCTAAGTGATGCCGCTGCGATAATGACACATGGTTTGACTACTGCTTCAAGCAAATAAAAGGAAAAAGGAATGGGATATACTTCTAATGATGATACCACCCCGTACAATGCATTCCACTGTATTTGGTAACATTTGGTTACGTTTCTGTGCGCTTTACGTACGGAAAATAAAAGGCAGATTGATTCCATTAACATGCTAACACACAACGCATTCAAAATGTTTCTTGAAATACACCGTGTACAATGTAATGTTTTAGTATACGTTTTAAAACTTTGAATTTGCGAGTCCTTTGTAAAGTTATAAGGGTTGTTACATTATCAAGCAAAAATTAAAGTATATAGGGATTCGGATTTGCTCAAAAGACTAAAAATGCTTTATATGGCGATCGCTCGCAACAGAGACAATCCGTTTCAGTAGATATACAATGTAATTCTGTTTTCATAAAATGAAAGAGAAACGTAAAGAAGTCAACTTTTTAACTTCATTTAGCTTTCTCACCAATTGAACTTGATTTGATCTGCCACGCATGATATCGCTGTATGTTCTATTAATTCTATCAAATTATTTGATTGGCGTGCTTGTTTTTTTATGCGGACTATTACAGGTAGTAAGTATAGTCACTAATTCATTGAAGTTCATAATATTTGTACGATTATGGCGTGTTAGTTGTTTTGTATTTTCATTTTTATGATAATATCACGTGTGTATCTGATTCTGACCACGAAAATATGGCGACTATCTAAATGCGGAGTATGTACTGTAAAACTAATGTCTCCTGCCAGTATAGACAAACTAATTTCTAGTCTATCCCCGCTTGAAATGGAATTTAAGAAAAAAAAAAAAAACCGAAGTTCGACTTTCAGCAGATTTCAACCGTTTTGTATAGTGCCTGATACAATAATGATTGTATCTCATGGAAGAAAAATAGTCTCCTTAAATTTGCCTGAATTTTAGCTGCTTCCTTTTCAAGCTTGCGGGAAAGAAATAGCTGAACATCAATCGCAATCATACGGAGAGGCACATCCTTAAAAATAAACACAGGAGTACTGAGATATACTACTAAATAAAAAACGGGCCTTTTATCACTATTGACAACACATGACATTGAAATGTTTGTTTGTTTGTTTGTTTGTTTGTTTTTTTTTTTGGGGGGGGTAATACAATTGATTATTCTGAAGGTTCGTTAATCATACAATGAAATATGGTTCGCTATTAGCTTAGGTTCGTTAAAAAACAACAACAAACAACACACACACATTAAATGCGGTTCCTTTTCCGGTGTTTCCTTTACCCGAAAGTAATCAAGCAATCATTTATTTTAGTAAGGTTTGTGAATACAAAACGAAATGAGGAAGGCCTAACTATCAATTTAGAATGTATGTCATTATAATTATCTATACTCAACTTCACAAATGCAGAAAGATTGTAACTGTAAATGTGATGTTAAAAAAAAAGATAAGCTTAAGCTTATGCTATGGTATTACAAAAGTGACCGAGAATAAGAAGTATATTCATGATACAGTCATAATTATAAACCCAACGTGAAGCTGTCAGGCCTACATCAACCTTTGCTTCTGATACGTATAGTACGTGCAACATTGGCAAGCTTGATAAGCGATAATTCTGTGGACGCAATGCCTATAAAGGATATGTGCCTAATATGGCAGGAATTCAGAATGTTACGACTGTATACAGCTGCAGCAGAACAGACGCGAAAGCAGTCTTTGATGTTCTGCAACATTACGACCATGTGCGTAATTTGAGTGTTTTTAGTACACGCAAAGAATACGATCTCAAAAGACGACTATCGTTAATTTAACTTCATTTTGAACCCCCGCCTACAATGGGTTCTCAGGTTCTATCTAGGTATTGGTACTTGCTAAACGCATCCTCTTTAGTTTCCATTGACAACAACTACATGGGAGGAGAATGGAAGCAATCAACGCCCTCGCTAAAAGACGCTTCTCGTAAGACGCATTGCGTGCCCGCCTATGCTACAATAGGTACTCAGGTTCGATTTAGGTATTGGTACTTGCTAAACGCATCCTCTATAGTTTCCATTGACAACAACATGGGAGGAGAATGGAAGCGATCAACGCTCTCGCTATAGACGCTTTTCGTAATACGCATTGCGTGCCTTTTTTCTTTCTACTGTTTCCTATTGTTTGTGAGTTAAAAACTTGCGGCAAACTACACCGCAGCCGACACACAACGCGTACCGACTCATTCATGCGGCGGCAGCGGCACGGACACAAACGCACCGAAGTTTACATCGGACGACCGTATTGGTCAGAATTGTTAATGATAGACCTGTCCTGCGATTGGTTAATTATCTTACACACACAAGCTATCGCCTTATACGGTAGTGCGTGCGATGGAGCGTAAACGCCGTCGCTAAGCAGGACTGTTGTATTGTTTCGTCCCGCGAAAGAAACAGGTTGTGAGCTTGAACCTAACCTGAACTTTGAGAGCGATTTTCTCCGTTATTTAGAAAAAGGACTGACATCGTAAGCGTAGTTAATATTCGTTTTTATGATCTACAGGGATGTCGAAATGAGTTGTATTACATATCAGTGTAAAGCTTAGAGTCTGTAGAATTCACATATAGGCATAACTACGATTTCATTTTTTGCGACTTTTGACTCATTCCGACGGAGCGCCACACATTTTAGACAAGAACAGTGAGTTCAATAAAGCGGTGGACTCAACATATTACCAGGAGGTTTACAAATCATTGCAAGAAGCAATCAGTACTGTGCAAGCGCAACAGATCCAAAAACATGAGCAAATTCAAGACTATGTACGTGTAGATGATGAAATTGACGGAAAAAAAACTCGCCAAACAATGGAAAGTCTGTGCCAAGTGTGGTACAAACAATGTAGGACAAAACGTGTATGCGTGTCATGCTCTACCAGCCTAAAAGCACAAACCCAGAGTGAGTTACTGCAAGATCAGCCAAAAACCTCTACCCAACCACAATCTCCAACTCAACCACAGGAGTCGCATACAAAATTGAAATATTCAATATACGTGTACGTATGAAGATACATCTGATTCTCAAGGGAATGATTGTAGTAGAGTCAAAGTGCATGCAGGGGAGCCAGTTTTTGTCAACCCTAATTCACACGCAAGCGTGCTAAAAGTCTTCCAAGAAATCGGCAAGCAAGTGCCAATTGGCATAAAGAAATATGTTCCAGGAGGAGAGAGGGAGTGGGTAACAATCACCTGTGATGGACTGCCTTTCTTTTTAGCGCAGTGAGTGTTAAAGGAAACGTTTACATGTCAGCACTGCAGGAAAGCAGTACGGGCATTCACAAGGACGGCCTATGAAACTCACTGCACTGAACATCAAATCCACAAGGACATAACCACCAACTGAATTACCCACAGTTTATGAATTTGATTGGGAAGTATTAAGAATAAGACATGTACTTGTCGAGATGAACATGGTTAGATCCTTTTTTGCCTTAGATTGGGAAGTATGCATTGATAAGGATCTGGCAAAGTGCATGGGTTTTTGTTCAGAAAATGCACAAAAATACGCCAAAGCTGGCTTTTCTCAGACGAAATCACCAGGATAGTCTAGCAGATCAGATAAGCTTTATGTGTGGTAGAAGCATCACGAACCAGCGCATAAAAGCATGGTGGAATATTCTGAGAAAGCAGTGTGCCCAATATTGGATGAAGGTATTCTCAAAACTGAAGGATGATGACCTTTTCAAAGGAGAGTTCATGGACAAAAACTCGATCCCTCTTGATCCACCTCCCCCTCAAAATTGTCGGCAAATGCTTCAACCTCTTACCCCCCCCCCCCCCCCAAAAAAAAAAGGAGGGAAGGGATAAGAAAAAGAAAAAAAAAAAGGAAGGGAAGGAAAACAAAAACAGAAAAGGAAAGAAGTGCAATTTTTTTTTTTGGGGGGGGGGCAGGGGCTCACTCGCTTGGCTTGTTCACATTGAAAAGTAACTGCAGTCAACCTCGCTTAAGTCGACATCGCATAAGTCAACAACTCGCTTAAGTCGACACGATGAAAAAGTCCCGAATTTTGCTCTTGTTATTCCTTGAAAATTTCCTTGTCTTAGTCGACATTTATAAGTCGACAACTCGCGTAAGTCGACCTGATTTTTGAGTGCCAACTGAGCTGAAATACGTGTTAATTCCCTCGTCTAAAGTTGACATAATTTCGCTCAAAATCTTATCACCATTCTCTGAAAAAGAATTGTTTTCCCGCTCCGATTCACAGCATTTGAACTCGGCAATTCGCTAGAAAAATACAAAATTTAGGCCCCCTGGGGGCCCCCCAGGTGGGGCATGGTGCCCATTTGATGGGAATGAGATTCTATCCCCCAGGGACGCTACCCGCCGGAAGATGTCTGAGATTTCGCTGCATCCATCATCTATAGTATCCCACTTGTCTCTGCAAGCTAAAAGATGGACGGTCGAGAAAGCAGGAGTCCAGCGCAGGATCGGTGAATATTAAAACACTCGGCTCTTTCGTCACGCACAAAAATGCATTATGCATCTATCTACAGGAAATACATAAGGCCGCGACAACACCAACTTCGTGTATTATATATATAGCTGTAGACCTCTGTAATGAAAACAGTTCGATAAATATTTTCCAAATGTTGATTAGATATTTTCCATATTTTGAAAATTAGGAAGCAGCTCTGAGTATCTTTCTGGTTTGTAGGGTTAAGGATTGAAAATATGAATTTGTTTTTTAATTGTGTGTACATTTGTATATTAAATAGCTTACGATATGTATGTTACATGTACTGTGTACATGTACATTGTACATGTACACAGTACAAATTGTACAACAGCCCGTTTGTAACATACATGTGTATTAAGAGATACTGTCATACTGCAAAAGATTTGTACTCGTGTGTAATTCAGTCCTACCACAATCTATCACAACATTTCTTGTAAACTCTTTTTGCCTCTTATATTTGTACAGGAAGAGTGAAGTACGCCCCGATCTTCCATGCTAGAAACCATCTGAAATATCAGCTCATCGAGCTTACTGAGCTTGCAAACTTCCTTGCAGCACCACCACCTGAGCAAGACTCTCTTAGGAGATACCAGGCCATATCTACATTTGGGGACCCTGCACGCTGTGAATACATGGGCTTCATTCTAGAAGTCATCAACAAGATCAGCAAGGCCTAGGCACCAAAGGGTGTTCCAACTCATGAAGAGTGGATGGGCATCTTCCAGAATCTGGAGAAGTTTCTGGAGGTATATTAATCTCCATTTGTATTCCTCCCTACACTTATTTCTTAAATGTTTGGGAACAAAGAATTATTGTAAACTGTAGGGACATTGGACAGGCAAAAAAAAAACATTGTTTTACAGACATTTTTGGAAATATACAAGAGAAGTGCAGTCATTCAAATACTCACATATCCCCCTTTCATAACCTCCAAAAATATTTTTAGAAAAACCGAAAGCAAACAAGAGACTCGGGGGTCACGCACTCACCAGAGTATCACAAGTTCACCTTCCATGTATTCTTGCAGACTCTTACCTGAGAACATTGGAAACTTATGGTGGGGGTAGCTTTGAGAGTGGGGGCATGGTGTCCATTCACATATTCCATCACACTGGTAAAAAATACCTACCAAGTACACTGTACTTTATAGAATGTGGGATTATGGAGCTTGGGGAAGAAAGACTTAAAGCCCTATCACCTTTGATTAGAACTAGAGAAAAATATTATTGAATATTCATTAATTTAGGAGGTTTGGACCCCTATAGGGCCCCCAAAGAAAGTATGGTGCCCATTCAAACACTTTGAAATCTTATCCCATGGGAAAAGCTACTTGCCAAGTTTGGTGAAAATCCATTATGTTGTTTTCAGCAAGATGAATATTTAGGCCTGCATATTGGAAATTTATTATTAATTTTATGCAGGTGCAGACCTAAGGACCAGAAATTCATGAAAGGGACTGTGGTATCTCTCAGAATCCTGTGACCAACATTGGAGCAGAGTCTGCAGTGGATGAAGCTGCTCAAGAAGATGACTATCGTGCAGAGAGAGCTGAACTTAAAAACTCTCTTATTCTTCTTGGGTTAGAATTTGATGGTTCAGCAGAAGAGTCATCTGATTCAGAGACTGATTCATTCTAATTCTCCAGCACCTGTCCAATGTCCTAAGAATGCCGAGTTCTGTTGACTGACATTTCATTTGATTTCTCCTGGTACCCCTAGGCTCTGACTCTCATGAGAAACAATGTTGAGTTGAAAAATGACATTTCATTTGATTTCTCCTGGCACTTCTACTCTAGGCTCTGACTCTCCTGAGAAACAATGCTGTTATTGCTGTTACCATTCTGCATTATATATTGCATTTTCCTACACTGATTTTTTTTTTTCTTTTGCTCTCTGTCTTTGGTGCTGATTGAGTGCGTTGTGAATTTTGATTTCGTTATTCATTATTGTTTTTCTGCATACATTTTATCAAGTTCACTGTTTGTCACTATGACCTCCAATTCTGGCACTCCATCTTCTTCTCGATCTCATTCTTCATCCTCCTTCATCTCCTGCATATTTCCTCCGCAATTTGCTGGGGATGGTTGCTCTGACTTTACTCAGTGGCATCGGCAATTTGAGGTTTCAGCAAACCCTGCTTATGGCAACGACAGGACTAAATTTGCGCAAGTTCTACCCCAGCATCTGGGGGATGCTCCTTTTGATTTTTGGTATAGCCTCTCTGATTCCGAAAAGAATGACTTCCAGACAGCAATGAAATGCTAATCAGAGGCGTGTTGTTAAGAGGACGATGTTGTTTCTTTTCAGAATTCCATCTATGCTCATTCTCATAAGCCTGATCAGCTGATCTCCGTTGCCTGACAAAGCTTGCATTGCCTGATAACAACACTAAGAGGGGGAGGCCAATCCTGCCCGGGAGGGTGCCTGGGGCAGTGACCTAGATATGGAGGTGAGTTAGCCGACCTGCTGGGAAGCCCCATCCAATCCAACATCCACACTGAACACCCACCTGCCTTTCTGGCCCCCACCAACTGTGGAGCCGACCAACAAGAGCCTACCAGTAATGCCAGCGGCTCCAATCCTATCCTGCAGGCAGGCCTGCCAGTACGACCAACATCTGCTGGCAGGAAGAGATTTGTCGGCCCAAGGGAAGGCAAAAAGTACAAGACGTGGAAACGCCGTCAGGAGCGGGTGCGGCAATGGGACCGGACTACTGTGGACCTCAGGCTCACAGTATGCCAGGAAATCCCGCCAGGGTGCTGCTGTGGCAGAGAGGGCAGGGCATGTGGACAAGTCAATCAGGCCCAGGACATTCCCCTAGCGCCCTCAAAACAACAAATGTGCCAGAG
The DNA here is from genome assembly GCF_964275005.1 of Diadema setosum. Taxonomy (NCBI): domain Eukaryota; kingdom Metazoa; phylum Echinodermata; class Echinoidea; order Diadematoida; family Diadematidae; genus Diadema; species Diadema setosum. The sequence goes on along the minus strand of NC_092703.1, from coordinate 29,963,485 downwards.
AAGGGGGGAAGAATTGTCCAGTGGTGGGGTGTGGGCATGTTTCGCAAAAATTGGGGGACATGTTTACTACCATCTGCCAGACTACTCCCGCCCCCATAAAGACCACCTCAGCCTGAGGTGGTCGGAGGTGGTGTCTCGGCGGGTGGAGGGGCTTAGGCTGAGAGCCAGGTCTCTGATTGGCAAGGAAGTCAGTCAAGACAACCTGGTGGCCTACGTCAATGGTGTTTGGCAGGCCGGCACATCAGCCATCCCGGCTGATGTGTTTATGGAGATGGAGGCGATGATTGCCCAGGAAAACTAGGCAAGAGTTTTCTCCCTCTTAAGCACACTGGCTGCCTTGACTCATTGGGGAATACTGGCCTTTCTTCTTGGCTGGCTCCCCAGAAAGCTGCACCAGTAGCCCAACCCCCCGCCCAAGCCCTAGTGAATGCAATGGGTGCAAAAAGTGCTGGGGTTGCCGAAGTACATTGCAGCAGGGCGAAGGAGGGCCCCGGCACCCTAAAGAGCACCGACTCCTCCGGCACCTCTGGCATATATGATACCCACTTCCATCTGGACCGGCTCCACATTGGCTCCATCGAAAACCCTGGGATAAAACATCACTGACCCCAGGGAGGATGCTGAGAATGCCGGTCCAACTTGCCAAAGGAGTAATAAACTTCTGCAATCCAGAGAAGTTGGCCGAAGTCAGATTTGAGGACAACTTCCATCAAGCTCTCAAGTACAAACTGGTGGTGGGATTCCTACCGAAGAAAGATGATGTTAATAATTATACATCCATATCTTTGTCAACTTTGATTTCTAAAATTTTTGTAAGAGTAGTATACAATCGTGCTGTGAAATTTCTTGAAAGAGTAGTGATATATTTTCAAACTTTCATTTTGATTTTACGGAAAAAATCATAGTACTACACATGTGGTATACAACACAACACCTTCAGTGAAAAAGTCATGCAATAGCATGCCCGTGATACATTTTCAAACACTGTATGTATTTTCTAGACTTCCCAAAAGCTTGTGACACTATCGATCATGAAGTACTTGCCAAATTATGCCACTACAGCATACGTGGAAAGGCCTTACTGTGGTTTACTATGTATTACTGTTTAACTGATCCAAATGTCAACTACTGTGACATCAACAATTCTCGCCTGCCTTCATGTTGTTGACCCAGCCAATGAGGAAGAAAGCGAAGGTCGTCTAAAAAAAAAAAAAATGAAATATTTCATTGACCACATCAAGGTATCTACAGAGATTTATTTCAGCAATATCACAACATTTATGTTGATGATAGAATGGTGGCTTCCAAAGGACGATCGGGCATAAGGCAGTATATGCCCAACAAGCCAAACAAGTGGGGCTACAAACTCTGGGTAGTTGCGTATTTAAAAACTGCGTACACATACGACTTTGAGGTGTGTAAGAGCAGACAAGGTTACACAGTCAGGACAAGGACGTGGCTATGACGTTGTCCTGGAATCGTGTTCCAGTCTGTTCAATCAAGGGTACCACGTCTATTTTGACAATTTCTACACAAGCCCGACACTGCTAAAGCATCTCTTGCAAAATAACACATTTGCCTGTATTACACAGCCCCAAATCTTAAGGAGTACCCCAAACAGATATTTCGTCCCTTAGAAATGAATATCTTTAGTTTAATTCATCCGAAAGACATCATAGATGGGTTGCCATCTCCCGTCTTGATACCCCAATTGAAAGAAAGGGCATGGACTGTTATATATTTTATAGCAACTGCTGTAAACCTTGTCAATGGAAACATCCGGACAACATACAGACGTTTTCTTCAATGAAGTCAGAAGACAAAATGAAAATGGCGAGAAGACGACGGGATGAACAGAAGACTGAACTTGATGAAGATGAACTTCTTCTATCCCACTTCTTAGTGGAGGAAGTGGTGTCAGGTGTGTCCTCATCCCCCAGTTTTTTTGACACCCACTTTCTTCGTAGCGAGCAATCCTTCAATCTCTAGCAAGGAAACTGCCGCCCTGAACACATTGGCCGGTCTGGCCACGGGGTTTAGTTTCTCCCTCGCAGGGGGTGGGTAACACATGTATGAGATTTTGTTTGATTTGTATTTACGGGCAATCGTGTCATACTAGTATATTATAATGGTAGGCCTACTCAAATTGTTTTGTCTCATTTTCTATCACTGGATTTTCACTTTAGTGTCTAGAGTTCTACTTAAAAAAACAAAAAAACAAACACACAAAAAACTACTTATGTCCACTTTCTCATTTTTATTGGATTTAAGACTAGAAAGGTAATAGCATTAGGCTAGCTAGTTACATACAGTCCATAGAATGTATTTTATGATACTCATACTCTCAAGAATATTGAGATATTTCATGTATGATAGCAAATTAATGATTACTATCACTACGTTTTGTAACTATTTTGTTAAAAGATGATATACATGTACACGTGTAATGGGGCACAATGCCCATTTTCAGTAGCTGGTTTTGCAGAGTAGTTTATCATGAATAGTAAAATTTGCATATTTTCTTTTATTCTCTCTAATTATCAAAATCATATATGCTGAATGTGGTATCAAGTGCATCTTAGCGTGTTCCATATATGTCCCACATTAGCTCATACCTTATCTGGTAAATCCTCACATGGAAATTTTTATTGACATAAACAGCATGTGACTAGTGTGCATTTTGACTCTAAACAGAAAACAGTAAATTTGTGAAAATGCGCTATTTTACCATTACTTTTTGGAAGTAATGATAAACTTCTTGTTCACATTCATTATTGAAATGTGTAGTAGACATATATATTGTTTTTGCTAACTACAGCAAAAAAAAAAACAAACTTATTATTTTAACTTTACAAAGGTATTTATGTCATTTTTAACAAATTGTGAATGTATTTTATTGTTTCTATGTACACCTAATAAATATTCATTACATCATTTGCATGTTCTCACCTTGTTTTCTTTACTATTTTTGGTGACGTCATGTTGACACCTACTTCCTTAGCTTTAAATTGGTACCTCATACTACTCTGTAGCTCTATCCATTGCACAGCAATACAACAAAACACATGCATTAATACATGACACTGCCAAACTACACCGAAATTAACAATAGAATTAGGTTTAAGTATTTCGTTTAAGTGGATTTTGATTATCTTGCAAAAAGATAAAATCAAGAGCACTTCCTTTGTTCCATGTTTAAGCTCTGAAAAATAAAATTATAGGAGTTTATGTCTAATGTTTTGCATCAGGTTTTTTGAATCACATGTTTGAGTGATAAGGGTTTGATGTAAATCGGTAGTTTAATGTGTCAATGAAGATAAATGCTTTGTCAGATACGTTACCATTGTTTATTGATTCTTGAGACCTTATCTATTATAGACAGGAACAAAGGAAAATTGAATTCATGTGTATTATTTGCTAGAAATCTTTTCTAACTTCATTTTCACCGTCTTCTGTGTACTTACACAATTTTGGAACTATATCAGTAAAAAAAAAAAAAAGTATTGTGGATTTGGTTTGTTTGGTTCTCTTATTTCACATCTGTCTCAAAGTTTTATTGAAGGGTTATCTAATCTTCTATCTATGATGAGATCATTCTTTACGTTTAGAAGTACAGTGTTTTAATGAAAATAGTCACACTGTGATGTTCTTACAAGTTAAAATGAATTGGCACAATTGGTGGCGAGTTTGAAACGTACGCCAACGGAACTTTTGATGCGTCAGATACATTACCACACACCGTTCTTCTTACAAGCCAAAATGTATTTAATCTGGCAGAGATGTTACCTGGCATTTGCTGTTTATGAGAAGTGTGATACTTATTCATAATGTTTCACACAGAATCAATGAGATTGATATAATTCAAATGCAGGTGAAAAGTTCAATTAGGGTGACATATTTTAAGCCGAAATATGTATGTTTTTGATTTTTATTTAGCCATCACTTCATAAATCATAATTTTTATTACACCTAGATTAGATCAAGGCTGACTCCAAAATGTTTCCATGATGATTGTTTATGTTTTAGCTTGCAGTTTTACGTAAACATTGCCATTTCAATGCAAGAAATATTAAAGCAGAAAATCAATGATTTTCTAAGATGCTACCTCTGGTAACATTATCTGATATGTGAATAGTCGGATAAGTCAGAAAAGGTGTCAGCATTAGCACCATCAGCAGAGGTGAGATCACATTGGATAGACTTGGTCTCATGTCCTCTATGGCCAGCTGATAAGGAATGTGAACAAGGCTGCTCGTCTTGCTTTTGCCATGCGGATGATTTAAGAGCAAGGGGAGAAATCTGAGGACATCATCTGAACAGACGAGAGCATGTATAACGTGGTCTTGACAAACAATGACCAGATTGTGGAGATAGCGCTGTTGGGGCAGATATGCCAAGTTACCTTGGGAGACTAATGTATGTGTGTGCATTGCAAATTTAGCAGTTAATGTTGCCCAAGAACAGCGCAAATTGAAGACAACAGTTTCGACTGAGTTAGAGGTCAGTTAAACTACAGTATTGTTAAATTTTGATATCTGATATTTGAAAGAGTGCATGTTTTGGTGTCAAAAACCATTTTGGTTTCTACTACTAAAGATGCAATGCACAAAAAGTGAACTTCAGAAAACACACGAATCTCACAAAGGTCCATGTGTTGGCTGGAATTATGAGGGGGGTGCCACGAAACTACTGATCTTTGACGGGATCATGAGGAAGGAGTTCTCCACCGAGACCATCCTTGGAGACTACGGTGACAAGTATCCCGGCGGTTGCCGGCTAATGATGGACAATGACCAAAAGCACTGCAGTATTTACGCATAAACTCAAATTCAAACTATCAAAGGCGCAATGCACAGAAAGTGAACATACAGAAAACACAAGCATCCAGCAAAAGTGCATGTGTGGGCTGGAATTTCAAGACGGGGTGCCATGAAACTTCTCATCTTCATTATGTCACATGTGGTAGAGGATCAACATCTACTAGCACTTGTGTTATCTCTTTGTTCTTTGATCAACCTCTTTGTGTATACTGTATTATTACCATCAATTGTATGTTTAATGAAGCTCTTCTTTGATGAATAGTCTTAGACTACTAATACTTAATCATTTGTTCATTATGTATTTGATATGTTAGATTTTTTTAGGCTGTTATGTGGACTATGTATATTAATGTTGATGTTAACACAAAAGTGTACTAAATTGCCATTTTGTGTTCACATTTTTGTGTGCATATGTTGTTGCTATAAATAAATAAACAAACTCAAATGAACTCAAAACTACCGAAGACGCAGCACACAGAAGGGGAAAGTTGGAAAACACAAGCATCCTGCGAAGGTGCATGTGTGGGCCGGAATTTTGAGACGGGGTGCCACAAAACTTCGTATCTTCGATGGCATCATGAGGAAGGAGTTCTTCACTGACACCATCCTCAGAGCCTACTGGGTACCTTTCATCCGTGAGAGGTATCCAAAGGGATGTCGACTGATGATGGACAACGATCCGAAACATTCCAGCGTCTACGCTCATCAGTTTATGCAGCGAAACAACGTGAACTGGTTGAGGACACCAGCAGAGAGCCCAGACATCAACCCCATCAAGCAACTTTGGGGACACATGAAGGAGTTCATTCGGGGACGCGTCAAGCCAACAAAGCAACAACTCATCGACAGCCTCAAGGAGTATTAGAGAATGCAGCTTGTGCATTATTGACTGTAACATCAGCAAACAACATAAAACAGCTCTACGATAAGTCTTTCTGAAGGGCAGAGTCTGAACCTAGTATTACGAGTGGACTCGTACAATTTCTATTAAAGTCTAATTGGAAAATTATTGTGTAGACGTTAACATTAAAAATTGACAACCACATACATTTTTGTCAAAGAGGAAAAATAGGTAACCTCAAACTGCAGTTGGTCTAAATATCATGCATACACTACTCACATAAATTTGATTTTCTTGTTTTACAATACGTGTGAATGTACAGCTTTCAGCCATCCAGTTCATCATGACCCGTCAGACTTCAAAATACGGGGCATATGATGTTTACACGGAAATATTGAGTGCATTATTATGCGTATTATACATTCACTAATCTAATGCTTACTTGTGTTCATAACATTCATTTGATACTCCCACTCCTAACCATAAAATGATTCAGTGTTCTGATTTGTTTGCTGAAAAAGTGCTTAATAATTAATGTTTTAATTCCTCTGGGTCATGGATCATATTCATGAAATGTGTGAAAAAATACAAACAATCATCCAGCAGAAATATGCAAAAAGGGCATCAGAAATTTGATTCAAACAACAAGACAAAGGCACTAGAATCCATAATGTCACCAAATCAAGACTGCCTTCAGAAGCGTATAATGCAGAACAAAGTATCAGCCAATGATGCTCTATTCAATCATTTCACAACCCAGACAGGGGCACTGGGAGTCCGCAATGCCTCCTAATATCAAGGACTCTTTGACCAAATATATCCACTGTGCCAACTATCAGGCAAAGATCTGGAGGATGTCTCTGAGAGGCTTTATGACCACGCCCACACCAGTGAACCATGGATGGAAGTTTGAAGAGGGAGCTTTGTCCGTCGACTGGATGGACAAGTGCAAATGCAAAAAAAAATCAAATTGTGGCAGCCAAGCAATGCTCAAGCATTGCCCATAGCTTACCTTTTACCGGAGCTTTGCTAATGTGTCGACTGCAGCAACCAACAGGCCGACAGCTTGACCAATCCAGTCAGCCATTGATGAAAGCTCGAAGGAGGAAACTTTGACCATCGACTGGATGGACATGGCTCTGGCCAGCCCCTAAAGAAGTGCTGGAGCTCACACAGTGCAAATGCAAAAAAAATCAAAGTGCAGCAGCAAGCAATGCTCATGCATTGCTCATAGTTGCCCTGCACTGAGCCTTGCTCCTGAGTGGGCCGCAGTAACCAACAACATGACATGCTGATGACAACCCCTGTCACAGTGACAGTGATGAGGAGGTTGGAAAAGACTCTACTAATGAAAAGTTTCTGCACTAGAGTTCTATTGCAGTTTACCATTTAACTTGGAGCATGGACTTGATCATTCAATTGTCATCTTTTTTGTCCTTGCAAGTTTTTTTTTTTTTAATGTGACAGCATCATGTGACAGCATCATTCAAGATAATAATTTCTGATTCATTTTTGCTTTGGATGCGAGATGTTGGGGGTCTTGTTAACTGTGTGGTAGGTAGCAGATCATATAACCTACTACACACTAAAAATAACACAAGGCCCCAAAACTACGTAAGGTAGGTTTTTCAGTCTAAGACACGAGGGCCTAGTGCTAGGGTAGCAGGCTAGGCATAGGCTAAAAGCTACAAATAACATCAAGTCTACATTGTATGTAAGGCTAGAATGTGATTTGGAGTCAGAGACCTATTCATGTAATCTAAGTTGAGTTTCCATTTAAGAATATGAATTGTCTACAAAAAAATCTATAGCATTACTCCATGTATTAATCTGAAATATGAGATTTCTTTATGCCATGCCTAATTTTCATATTTGTAAGGTTGGTAGAACCTATAAACTACACTGTGTATACCATAAAAATCACAACATAACTGCTGTAAGCACTGCCACCTGCATATGTCATGGTACACCCTTTTGTCATATCATGCCTACTCCGCTGATGTGCACTTTATACAATCATAAAGTGAACAGACAAAGCGTAAACTCTCAACTTCAATTATCAATGGAATTGCTTTTATAAAGTTGCACTTTTTTATCGCATCACAGCCGATGCTTATACAGTTCATACAATTGTGGGGGTACTTCCAGATTACGCATAGAACAAGGGTCCAGATATAACAAGGTTAATTAACCAGATGACCTCGTTATAATGGGACTGCCCTGTATAATATTTTGCCTAGGATCAGCAAGACAAAATGACACAAGCAGTTGAATTTGCATTCAAGAATTACAGTTTTTGGGTGAGAAAAAGTTACCAGTTTGCATTATCCCTTTTGGGTAGAAAAGTTTAACATCTTAGCTGATGCCTATGTGCTACAGGAGGCAATATTTTCACAAGTTGTCAATTTCAGAATGAGTCAACTGCAATATTCATTTAAATGAAAAAAAAACTGTAAAATATACCGCACAGGCAATTTAAATTTGAAAAAAAAAAAAATCATCATCATCATAAACTAATGGGGATAAATTTTTCTGACATGATTTCAAATCACACACATTAACATACCATAGGAATGCAGGTTTTTATATATAGTTTTTATACATTGTCCATTCTAAACAAGCACAAAAACATACAAGTTTTTAGTCCATTTCTGTGAAAAGTCTTTATATTGTAAAACAAGATTTAAAGAATGATGAATCCTAAGAATAGTGAACACAAGGCAGAACTTGCCTTCGTCATCTAAACTTTGCTATCCCTTGAGTTAAAAAAGATATAAATGTGTATAAAAGTTTAGTCACATTCTTTGGCTATTGCACAAGATGTAATAAAACATAACAAACAAAAACAAATTGCTTCTGGCGCCAGTATATGACATGGTCATAATACAGCTCTACACCATACAACCACTCCCATCTTGCCAACACTCACCCTATTAAACACACCTCACCTCACTCATTACTTCCATACATTACAAATCACACAGAAAGACATGGATGAAATATACTCATGACTGGAGTACATGTCTGGAATGGTGTTTCCAAGGCGACCAGAGGGGGAAGACAACTTCACACCTTCTGCTGGTATGGGAGGTAGATGGAAATGTGAGTCAGTGGTGGAGGAAGCATTGGTCAGAGCAAAACTTTGGACAGGAAGGCATCCTCATCTTCATCTTGGGTCAGACGCTGCATCTGGGCATCGTCATGGCAACCCATCTCGTGCTCCTCCCTCTTCACCAGTGTCGCCTTCTCCAGGGCGGAGTCCTTGGGGTCCAGGGGCTCTCCCTTCCGCATGGCGAAGAAGAAGAAGTGGAAGTGTTCCCCGAGGAGGGTCAGCTCAATGCTCCAGTTGAGGGCGCTCTTTGCAAAGAGCGGCCGACGGAAGTGCGGCTGGGAGAATGTGATGGAGATGAAACGGCCCGTAGGCTTCAACACCTGGCTCACCTTTAAAGTACAAAGAACGAGAGATTTAAATTAGGAAAATCATATGAAAAAAGGTGTCAAAGGAAAAGAAAATGCCTCCTGAAACAGATAATCAACATTACTTATTCAAAGATATTGCAACATTGAGAAATTGCGAGTTACAACTGATTGATTCACTTCACCAATTTTTGCCCCTGAACAGCTGTCTTTTTCGAGCCCTAAATTATGACATCACGAAAGGCTCGAAACCCTTTGCGAATGCAGCGGTACATTGAGGCCGTCATTCATAAATTCATATTTTTCCCGTATAAGTGAAGGGGAAATCTGTTCCTTCCAAGGAGAAAATGTCAAACTTGAAGTCAGACACACAGTGTACTATTAAGTAATGAGGTCTCAAACCAACATTAATCACTGATCAATCAAAAATAAATTAGTAAAAATTCTCCGTAGAGTGTGGAGAAAATTGTGTTGTATGATAACAGCAATAAACTGATCAATGAAAAGTTGAGCAGTTTCTGTAAAACTACCAACAAAGTCAGACACATTTTGAATATCAACAATCAATCTGTCATTTAAATAAGCTGTTTAAACTGACATCTCATCTATCATGTTTTAGAAAATTCTTTGTTCATTTGTTTGTAGATTGACCACAATAAGTGACAATTGTTTATAACCTTTATAAGTTAATGATGGTATAGACTTCCTCTGGCATAAAAAGATATCTATAAAGAAAGTTTGCTCCCTTGAAAAATTGAGAGCAGCAGATGTTCAGAATTCAATCAAATAAAAAATGATTTTTTTTTTTAATTTGTCAAAAAAAAAAATCATTAAAAACTTGTGCAATCTTTCAGTTTTCAATTACTAGGTGCTGAAGTTAATTTAATACTTTGCAGGTACCTGGGTGCTTGGAGTGTAACAAGCCATTTTCACAATGTATTCAAATTTATGGATGTTTCATTCTTGGGAACACAGAGATGAGCTGTTCCATTTCAACCTGCCCTTCTTAAATGAAATTCAGCTGCTCGAATCCAGTTTGTATATATCACTTACTGCTATGTCGGAAAAAAACTTGAACAAGCTTTCAGGTTGTGAACAACCTCGATTTAAAGGCATGCATGAAATTTCAATATGTTATGAAAATCGCCTATTGAAAGTTGGGCAAGTTAACTTCAAATTAGCCATCAATGCACTTGCAGATGCACTCACTGATAGCTAACTTGAAAATGACTTGAAGATAGCCATCAAGCTGACTTCTACACTGTAGTTTACAGGTGTGTATCTGTCAATGATACAGTCAAACCTGCCTTAATAGCGACCACCTGTCTATAGCAGCCACCTGTTGTACAGATGACCAATAAACTCAATTCCCCCCAATACAAAAGTCATGTTACAGACCCTGTCTACAGTGGCCACTTTTTCTCACTCCATTGAGTGGCCGCTATAGACAGGTTTGACCATCTTTGTGTTAAAATACAGGGAGCAATATTTTGGCTGCATGCTTAGTTGCATACATGAATTACAGTCAACTGGCAATTAACTTTATTAGTGAAAGTAAAAAAAACCGTCACTTACTATAAAATGTATACAGTGGCATGAAATCATGGGTTTGACAAAATCATGGGTTTGTCACACACCTATCAATTTCACTGCCCTCAAAATTACCTTTGCCAGTGTTGTCTCCATTGTGCGCAGTCCTTCATCTGACATATACCAGGGATCCTTTTCATTGGCGATCAGTGCATCCAGTGTTCCCTTCTCTATGACAACGTCAAAACTGGAGTCAGGGAACCTGGAAGAGTCATGTGGGGGTTAAAGACGAGGACGACATTTATCTGATGACAGGTGACTTCTGCTGGAGTCGGACTTCAAAACCTTGAATAAAAGATGTCACTGTTGAATGTCATGTATTTTTAACTGGCTAGTAGCCCAGCTTCGCCCAGGACTACAATTCCCAAAAAAGCCAGTACACACAATAAGAGATTCAGGCTTCTACCAAGGAGGTTCGAGAGATGGAGTTACAACAGACTATAATTATTCAATCAGCTGTCAGTTTTCTATGGATGGACGAAAGAATTCCACAGGTGCATTTGTGCGTTTACTTTGATGTTCGATGCTTAAAGCCGTCATCTTCTTGAGCAATCTGAAGATTCATTTTTAATGCTAACATAATATCGGGTATATGCTGCTCGTTTATATATCAAATGCAATGAAATTTCACCTAATGATAAAGCATATAAAACAAAAGTCAGTTCCGTTCGAAAATATGTGCAAAAGTGTAAATCTGAGCTGTATTTTGTGAAAGTGTTTGAAATTTTACCCTCATGGAAAGCCGGTTTTATCACTTTTCTCCTTATTTCCGCCAAATGAAACTAATATGGTATCATCTTCAAGTATAGTTCTTTATAAATCAATATGTCAGATTAGCGTACAGACACGTACATTTGAGTAATTTTGATATCTATTTCAGCAATATTTGAGCAATGTCTATTCGCGCACCCCCATGCCTTTACCATTGTCTACCGCCCATCGTTTGTAAGTAGGGATAGCAAAAAGTAATTACTATCACAAAGACATATCTTCCTTGGAAAGTGGCTGGTGATTATGCAATGAGACACGAGTCAATTGTCTTCGCATCTGAGCGGCAGATCAGTTTGACACGTACTTCAAATATTTTTGAGTGGCAGCTTCGAGCATGGGATCAAAGCGAATACAAGACTGTTGTGACTCCATTTCTCGAACCTCCTTGCTTCTACCAACCTTTAGTGATTTGCTGGCTGGCTGTCATCCCCTCTTGTGGACTCCTTCAAGCCAAGCGACATTCCTATTGTATGATCTCCCCAACTGATGAAAAGTTTTCTGCATCAAGCCAGTTCACAGCTAGCTCATGTGCAATGGGTAAAAAAAGTCTTTTTTTTTTTTTTTTTTTGCAGTTGGTTAGGCACTGCTCTCATTTTCAAAGCAACATAATGCATAAGCTTGCCTGATGTAACTATTCATGGGATTCATCAATCATGCCAACCAGGTAACTAGAATGGTCTGTCAATTTGCACCTGGGAAAGTATCCATTTCATTATTTTGCACAGAATAGGTGTTTTCACATCAGCCCGATAAAAATCCAAGCTCGAGAAATTTTTCGCGATTGCGAGTTAGCGCGCTATTTTATTTCTTATTCACATCAGCCCGAATTTTTGTCGAGCTAATTCGACAGCTGAGTATGTGCAAACAGCATAAGTAATGTGTGTGCCCTCTCAAAAATTCCTTGTGATTTGTATGCAGTTTGCCTCGATCGATCGGGTCACACACGCTAGGCGTAATGGGATGCATCGCGCTAATTTCTCGAGTCGTTTTCACATTATCAAATAGCGCACTACTATCCCGCTATTTCAGAAATTTCCCGAGTTGGACTCGAGAAATTTTCTCGATCAGAGCGATACAATTAGCGCGTTAATTTGTGTTCACACTATCAAATAGCGCGCTATTTCGCTATCGGGAAAATTTCCCAAGTCAGAAAATAGCGCGCTATTTCGAAACATCGGGCTGATGTGAAAACGCCTAATGTGGTAACAATCTCTCTCAATTGATACTGCTAAATTCCACTCTTTGCTGTCAGGTTGCCACTTTGCTGTCAGGTGGTTGCACTGGCAAGCAGCAATTACAGTGTACAAGCAGGGAGGTGTTTACAGAGATGGAGTGGCAACTCTTCGTATAATTCATGCAAACACATGTTACAATGGGATGTCTAGCATTCCATTACGCTTTGAAGTCATGCTCGGCACCGCTCTAGTTGCAAGACGAAGTTCGGAGACGAAGAACGCATTTCACCTTTCGTTGGATTACAAGCTTTATTTCACCGCAAAATTTTAAATGAAACACTCGAATCGATTTAGAATAGTTTAGGAAAGAATTCAATATTATTAACATGTATTTCTAGTTTCTTCGTAATTCGCAAATAGAAAGGAAATCAAAATTAGGCCCTCTTAAAAACCTAATTTTTTTCTAAAATGCGCACATTTCCGCATGTTAATTTTCTATCTTTTAATAAAGGGATATTTTGATCTTTCAAATAAAGTACTCCGTTAAAGCGTGTTCCAGCGTGTTTTTAAACTATTTGCTGTTAAAATTGTGAGTTTTACACTGCATTTTGATTCGCTGCTCCAATTCAAGGTACACAAATTCATTGTTGCCATCACATTGAAAGAGAGAGCGAATTGCAGTAGGAGCAAATATTTCTAGATGTGAGAGCGCTAGTCCCGATTATTGATGCTCTCTTTTGTCAAAGCACATGGGTAACACCTATAGTTGAAAGCATAACTTCTCGGCGGTGCCGCGCATGACTTCAAAGGAGAGCTTTAGTTGTCTCTCCTTCTCTAGCACCTCCCTGGTACAAGGACTACTTGAATAATCGTTGATTCCAGATACTTGCATTCAGTGACCTTAAACACGCCCTGTTAGAATGAATGACCTTTTTCTGTCTACGCCCTGTAGTGTTAGAATGAATGACCTTTTTCTGTCTAAACACAAAGTAGAATGCTGAATTTGCTCATTCTCCTCGAACACAGACTATGTGTACAAATTGCCAACAGTACGAGCCTGGTTACTGACCAGGCTGAGAGAAATTTAACCAAATTTCCTGTCTACTCATTGAATGCAATTTAATCTTAGATTTCTCCTATTTCTATTTTTTTTTCTCTATTTTTTTTTTTGTTCGTGTGTAAAGTGTTTGTGTTCTTGTTGCCTCCCACACTGATAAGAAATTTCCACTCAAAAATTTCAAGGGATGGTACTGTATTGGTTGAGATGAGAATTGGGCTTCTAACTTTTTGCGAGATACCAAGAAAACACTTATAAAGTACAGAGCATACCGTTTTAAGAGGAATTCAAAGTATTGTATTTGATGATAATCGGGTTTGGAATGACCGAAACATCCAAAAACAAAGTAAAACAAAGTAATCATAATAAAGTGTGGGTCCCACACTTTATTAGAATTGCTCTTTTTTGGATATCTCAGCCATTTCAAAACCAATTATCATCAAATAAATAATAATGTTGAATTCCTCATAGAACTACATGCTCTTTCATATTTCATAAGAGGTTTCTCATTATCTCACAAAAAAAAAAATGTAAGAAACCTGAAATTAGGTCTCAACCATAACTGTACGATCCCTTTAAATTTGATCTATAGCCCTATCAGATGTGTCCAAGAACTTCCATTTTTGTTCTTATTTTGTTTTTTGTCCCTGAAGGTGAAGGGACATGACATCTGAGTGTGGTGTAGCTGATAAGGTTGGATTCTAGATACATGCATACACAAGTTGAAATTTTGGTTTGTTACCGGGTAATTAAAAGTACTTGTGTGATGAAACTGAACAGGGAAAAAAACATCAATCATGTATTATATCTATAAATTTACTAGTTACCGGTACTACGTCTACAATACATGATAGAGGTCGTATAAACTTCATTAAAAGAAACTTGGCTACTGTGAGGAGAATCTTGAAACGAGGGATAAATATCTGCAAAGACTCACTTGAGATCGGTAATGTCCATCACCAGCCACTCCATTTCAGCAAAGTCCTTGTGTCTCTCTCTCATGTTGTCGATACACACTGACGAGAAATCGACATTTACGATATTCTGGTAGCCATCCCTGTACATCTCTGCACTCAGCTCACTGTTACCACAACCTGTGTTGTGTTTATGGCAGAGGAAAAAGAATGGTGTGGAGGCCTTGACAAGAATTTAGTAAACCAGATACATGTAGACCATTCTAGCTCTACATAATACAATGTACAGAACTGTATTTCTTAGTACTACCGGTATTCTTACTTTGGAACTCATGCTTGGGTCTAGCAGTGTATAGATGGAGACTAGATGTCACAACACGTCAAGACTTTTGTTGTTGTTGTTGTTGTTCTACAGAGCATAAAGGCCAAGTAAAAAAAATAAAATAAAATAGATCTATGCCCTAGGCCTAAATAAAAAATAAATAAAAAACAGATTTCTGTCCAAAGATTATGTGGTTATGAAAAAAAAAAAAAAGAATGTGGGCACCTTTTCATTCATTCCCATTCTAAAATCCCATGCCCATGGAGACATAAATTTACATTGTATAAAATTGCCGAATAGACCCCTATATGCACAATCCGTTTTTTGCACATGGCATGGTGTGCACACAGCCGAGCAAAATCACAAGGCATCGTGTTACATTTTTCATAATATCATTTAGACTTGTCACAAAGTCAAAGCATTGGTTTCAGGTGATATCAACTATGTTGATAGGCCTATACACTAGTAAGAGTTTTTATGTGGAAGGGTGGAAGTAAGGAATGCTAATGCAGCCGCACAACTCGGCCCTGAATCAAAACATACATTCGCGGGTTGCATGCACGGCACGGTCCTCTTTCTAAACCCCTAGCCAAGCAAAGCAAGGTCGTCCACCTGCCGCAACTCTCGGGCTATAGTAGGCGCATAGGCGAGGGGTGCCGTGCCGTGCCGTTACCCGTGTGCAGAACACTTCACTTACCGAGCATAAGTATTTTGTCTCCTTTTGACACATATTTCGCTATCAAATGTCTTATTTGACTGTATTTCACCAACCAGTCATACGTTTCTTCATCCTGAAAGCGACTGTCCCAGTAGTCCACCGTGGTAAAATCTGGCTTTCTGTCTGGCTTGCCCTCGCCTTCTCCAGCCATTGCGATAGACACCTGTTAAAGTTGCATTTCTTCACGGCGCATGCGCTAAAGTTTGGTTGTCCATTTTAAAGGGATATTTCGTTTTGGTTGGCTTCGTTTCCAACTTTTTTTTTTTTATCTTTTATTTTTGGAGATATTGAGAAACCTCTTATGGAAGGAAAGAAAAATTCATTTGATGAAAATCGGTTGTGAAATTATTGATATACATGTATCTAGAATAAAGCAAGCATAATAAACAGTGTGACTCACCTTTTATTACAATGCACTATCATTTTGTTTTACTTTGTTTTTGGATATCTGAGCCATTTCAAAACTGATTTTAATCAAATAAACTGGGAATTCCTCTTAGAATTGTGTGCTCCTTATTTCATATGTAGTGGTTTTGTACTCATCTCGCAAAAGTTAAATACCAATCTCAGCTCAATCCCCTTTCACTCCTTTAAGGCCCAAGGATCTAGGATAGAGAGTTCCAAACGAAATTATTTTGTTTCATTGTTTCTCATGCTGGTTGGTTGAAATCGAAACTGCATAATCGACAGATTCCGGCGCCGCAATAGACCGTTTCTGTAAATTTATGACAATTTATGGATGTTCTTTGTCAACAGTCACGAAGCATCTTATTCACCTGCTCCAGGAATTCACCTAAGTTGCCAGGTAGGACAATCTTTGTGATTGTGAAGGGCAGCTTTTGAGAGCAAAGCATGTACAAAATACATCAAAGAACCTGGCTTTGCGAGTGAAAGTCCTTCACGGTGTTGCCAGCACATCCAGCGGACATGCAGCTAGTCCGGTATTATTTCAATATTCCAGGACCCTAAAAGCAATTACAAAAAGTTGTGAATGCATTCATTCAATGTTTAACAGCGAAATGGATGCTTTCCCATAATTATAGTGTCGATATTGACGGACCATTCTGGTCAACGTAGCTGATCCACGCAAGTTTATTCTTTGTTTGAACATGACTTGTATTCCATTGTAACGTTGGCAAGATTATTTTTAAGCACTATCATAATTTAGGGCCTATCATGATATAGTATGGTAATGATATGATATAAAATATGTTTATAATACTATGATAATATGATAATATTATTATGATATACATGTACAATGTGATGTCGCGTTGAAAACGAATGGAGCGCTGTACAGACCAATTCGGTTTGGTACTGTTTTTTTTTTTTTATGGTAATTCCAATTGGGGGCTTCAGGTATGCCTATTTAATAATGATGTATGGACTGACATAGGAACGCACCTGCCTCAATGCATAACCTATTGAAAGTGCTTTCGTTCTTCTTTGGAAGCCCCCCCCCCCCCCCCCCCCTTATGACAGTCATAAGTTACAGTGCTCTGTCAAAAAATCGGATTCATATATGCTAACTGACAAACAAACAAAAAAGGAAGGTAATTTTTACCAGGGAGGTGTTAGAGAAGGAGTGAAATCTCTTCGCAATTTTATTTATTTGTGCAAACTTATGCTTAGGTTCTATAGCATGGCAATACCTATTTTAACATTTCACTGGCTCCATACTCCCAGCTGCTCTTTCATATAGCATTGGGGTACGGAGGCCAAAGAAGATGTTCTTGATTTAACCATTTTAAGCTGGTATTTCAGAGGAAATGTTGAAATCCTGTATATGGAAATTATTGGTAATCTTGTACGGATCAACCCAGCTCTAAGTTTTTCTTCAAATCTCCGTGTTATTAATACCCCCGGACTCAGGAGCATTAGTATCTCACAGGGGCGTCACCAGCTTTTTTTCAAGGGGGGTGCGTTTTGACACTAAATATAACGAGATTTTTTTTGACAGACATTTGTAATTCAGGAAGCTCTCAATCCCCACACTTTTAGGGTTTCTTAGGGAAACCAAGCGGGGAAAGGGCACCGGCGTAGCTAGGATTTCATCTTTTTTTTTTTTTTTTTTTTTTTTTTTTTTTTGAGGGGGGGGGGGGCTGTTAGTATGCGAGGGAGCGAAGCGACCGAGCCCCGAGCGAACAGAGCGAGCAAGCGGGGGGGGGGGGGGGGGGGGGGGAAGAGGGTGTGGGAGGGGGCTGTCCCCCCTCCCACAGTGAGAACTTTTTGCATTTTGATGTTGTAAATGGTGCAATTTGATGCATGTTTTGCTTGTTTTATGGACTTGAAACAGTCCCACTTGTTTATTAAAGGTAGCAGTATATTTTGATGTCAGCTATTATTGAACAATTTGCCTATACAGCTGTACTTCCTGTTTTAATATTTACACTGAATATCATGAACGCGACCAAGCAAGAGCGAGCGGAGTGAGTAAGGGGGGAGGGGGTGTCCCCCTCCCACGGTGAGAAGTTTTTGATGCATGCATTGCATGATTTTGCTTGTTTTATCGACTTGAAACAGTCCCACTTGTTTAAGGTAGCAGTATATTTTGATGTCGATTATTATTAAACAATTTGCCTATAAATTAATATCATCAAAATAAACTTCCTGTTTTAATATTTACACTGAATATCATGAACGCGACCAAGCAAGACCGAGCGGAGTGAGTAAGGGGGGAGGGTGTGGGAGGGTATGGGAGGGGTTGTCCCCCTCCCTCGGTTAGAAGTTTTTTTTTGCATGTGTTGTAAATGCTGCACTTTGATGCATTTTTTTGCTTGTTTTATGGACTTGAAACAGTCCCACTTGTTTATTAAAGGTATAATTTTGATGTCAACTATTATTGAACAATTTGACTATAAATTAATATCATCAAAATAAACTTCCTGTTTTAATATTTACACTGAATATCATGAACGCGACCAAGCAAGAGCGAGCGGAGTGAGTAAGAGGGGAGGGTGTGGGAGGGGGTGCCCCCCTCCCACGGTGAGAAGTTTTTTGCATATTGATGTTGTAAATGGTGCAATTTGATGCATGATTTTGCTTAATTTATCGACTTGAAACAGTCCCACTTGTTTAAGGTAGCAGTATATATTGATGTGGATTATTGAACAATTTGCCTATAAATTAATATCAGCAAAATAAACTTCCTGTTTTGATATTTACACTGAATATCATGAACGCGACCAAGCAAGAGCGAGATGAGTGAGCAAGGGGGGGGGGGGGATGGGAGGGGCTGTCCCCCTCCCTCGGTGAGATTTTTTTTTGCATGTGTTGTAAATGCTGCAATTTGATGCATGGTTTTGCTTGTTTTATGGACTTGAAACGGTCCCACTTGTTTATTAAAGGTAGCAGTATATTTTGATGTCAACTATTATTGAACAATGTATTTGCCTACAGATTAATATCATCAAAATAAACTTCCTGTTTTGATATTTACACTGAATATCATGAACCCGACCAAGCATGAGCGAGCGAAGGGAGTGAGGGGGGAGGGTGTGGGAGGGGGTTGCCCCCTGCCACGATGAGAACTTTTTGCATTTTGATGTTGTAAATGGTGCAATTTGATGCAGGTTTTTGCGTGTTTTATCGACTTGAAACAGTCCCACTAAGGTAGCAGTACATTTTGATGTAAATTGTTATCAAACAGAAAAAAGCATGCACACGATCAGAAGGGGCATTTCTCCTCCCAAACGAAGATTATTTTGTATTTTCAGACCTGAAATTCAGCGATCTGGTGCAAACTTTTGGTGCAATACAACTGTACTTGAATTTTTTGCAGCCCCCTCCCAAAAATAATAATTTAAACAAATAGTTTTTTGTTTTTTGTTTTTTTTTTCCCGGTGAAATGTTAATGGCTCTTATTCCGACTGTACATCATCTCTGTGTATGTACAAAGTATAGTGAGGTAGAGCTTAGGGGGAGGATGTGGGGGGGGGATACCCCCTCCCGCTCAACTGACCTTTTGAGTTTTTAGAATTGAAATAAAGCGATCTGAAGCACACTTTTTGTGGAAAATTCGGAAATTGTCATTCCCCACAGTGTACTAAGTCTATAGAAGGGACAAGGCAATGGGAGGGTGTTAAGATACCTCTCCCATATTCGATTATATTTTTTCCGCCTTCCAAATCCCCGGTCAAACTCTTGGGGGGGGGGGGGGGCGAATGCCCCATCGCCCCCCACCCCCCTCCCCCTTGGCTACGCCATTGGGAAAGGGTTAATCGTTAATTGAAAGGATAGAATATCCCCTCCCCCACGACGGAAGTTTTGCATTTTTTTAGACAGATTTGGTGCACACTTTCGATGAAATATTTGTACATCTGTATATAGGTGTATTAAGTCCATGGAAAATAGACCGAACGGGGGATGGTGTGGGAAGAGGTTGTCCCTGGTGAAAAAAAAAAAATAACACACACACACACACACACACACACAAACAAGAATAATTATTTAGCGTCCGGCGTTGAGGTCGCTTGCAGACTGAAGTGGTGATTTTTTTTTTTTTTTTTTTTTTTTTTGTCTGAAGGGGGGTGCGTCCGCACCCAACGCACCCCCCTGGTGACGCCCATGTCTCATTAAAAAAAAAGTAACATGCATTTACTGTGAATAACCATCTTCTGCCGATGGTGCATAACATTGGTCGTCAAGTGTAGCACTTGAATTAAACCTTTCGAATTAAGTAACTGGCTAATGCGTGTAGACCTGTGTATACCATGCAGTGTATAGCACTTTACAGTTAAATCAAGGAGGTTTTATACATGGAGTTCCAACTGGCTGTAATTATTCAAACAGTTGTCAGATTTCTATTGAGGTACAAAATAATTCCACAGGTGCACTTGTGCCTTTGATGATCGATGTTCGACGCCGCCGTCTTGCTGAGCAATCTGAAGATTAAAGGGACTGTACAGTATTGGTTTAGGTGGGGACGGACTGTACAGTATTGGTTTAGGTGGGGATTCATGTTTTGAACATTCCTAAGTGAGATGAGAAACCTCTTATGATGAAAGAGCGTGTAATTTTAAGAAGGATTCAACGTTTATTTGATGAAAATTGGTTTTCAAATGACTGAGATATCCAAAAAATTGATTATAATAAAAGACTACATGCCACGCCTTTTATTAGGATCTTTTTGTTTCACCTTGTTTTTGGATATCTCAGGCATTTCAAAATCGATTTTCATCAAACAAACTTTAAATACCCCTTAGAATTGCATGCTCTTTGACATTTCATAGTTATGTAGAGTGGTTTCTGAATATCTCGCAAAACGTTATACAAGCTAAATCCTCACCTCGACCAGAACTGTACACACCCTTTAATTTTGAACGTTATCATAGTGTTGGCCATATTTTGCTTATTTTTTTATTAAATGAAATGAAATTTTCACTTAATGATAAAGCATGTAAAACAAAAGTCAATTCCGTCCAGAAATTTGCGCAAAAGTGTAAAACAATAATCAGAGGTGTATCATGTGAAAATGTTTAAAACTGTACCATCCTGGAAAGCTGGTTTTATCACTTTTCCGCTTAATTTCCACAAATGAAACTAAATATGGAATAATCTTCAAGTATAATTCTTTATTGATAGATATATCAGATTAGTGCCCGGGTATGCCCAGTCGAGTAATTTTCATCTTTAATCCAGCATTTTTGTTCAATTTCTATTCGCGCATCCTCGTGTCATGCAGTACCACCTACATTTTAAAAGAAGGGATAGCGAAAAGTAATTACCATCACAAAGACATATCTTCCTTTGAAAGTGGCTGGTGATTATGCACTGAGACACGAGTCAATTGTCTTTATATCTGAGCGGCAGATCCTGTGTGACACGTGCTTCAAATATTTTTGAGCGGCGGCTTCGAACATGGTTCAAAGGAAATAAGACGCTTGCGACTCCATTCTCTAGAACCTCCTTGGTTAGATAGATAGGCCTACAATATTGTTTACTTCTTCGCGTGTCCTGTATTCTGCAATCGCAGCCTAGATTATCGAAGGGGACAGCAAATTGCTGCTGGCTGTAGGTATGTTGTAATTTAGGAATGATGTGTAATTTAGGAATGATGCATACTTTAAAAAAAATTTTTGTCAAAGAAATTTATTAACACCTGCGATGGAGTGCATAGCTTCTCGGCGGCACGGAACATGGGTACAAAGGGAAGATTCTGGTTTGTTTTCCTTCTCTAACTCCTCCCTGTTTGTACCAACTATATACCAACATAGGCTTACACATGAGCGACTGCTGTATTCATGGCTTATAAATTAAATGGATTAAAGGACAAGTTCACCTTCATAAACATAAGGATTGAGAGAATGCAGCAATATTATTAGAACACATCAGTGAAAGTTTGAGGAAAATTGGACAATCGATGCAAAAGTTATGAATTTTTAAAATTTTTGTGTTGGAACCGCTGGATGAGGAGACTACTAAGGCTCGTGATGTCATATGAGTACAACAGTATAAAGAAAATGTAAAGAAAATTCAACATAATAGATTTTCATTTTTTTTTTCGCATAATAAAAGAGCACTTGACTTGCCTCTTTCTAAAGGCAATGGGAATAATATTACCCATAACATATTATGTCAGTAACGAGTCAAGGGAATGTGTACTTTTTCCAAAAGATGAAATTTTGTGAAATTCTCTTTATATTTTTCTTTTTTATTGTTGTACGCATGTGACATCGTACACTGCAGTAGTCTTCTCATCCAGCGGTGACTGCACAAAAACTTCAAAAATTCATAACTTTTCGACAGATTGTCCGATTTTCCTCAAACTTTCAAGGATGTGTTCTACTAATATTGCTACATTCTCTCAATTGCAATAATTTTTTTTTTTTATTGCAATCGCATGACTCTACAATACTGAATTAACCTTTTGGCCTTTTTCTTACATATACTGACCTGCTCACTCTGTCCCCTCTTTGAAGAATTAATGTTTTTTTTTTTTTTTCCTGGATGTTTGCAATGTTGTCATCTTTGTCATTTTGCCAATAGCGTCTAGAAGTTGACTTTCCGTATGTTACTCCTGTTCATATATGTCCCTCTATTTTCTATTTTCTTGTCTTTCTTTCAGGAGTCAAAATATTACTTTTCCCCACAACTATCTTCTGTTTCTCTTGGCATGCTTCTGCCGAAGATCGCTGTTTATGTTGTTTCTGTTGTCCTGTTACTGTTTCTGTTTCTGTTTTGCGTTCTTGTCTGCTATTTTGTCTTCAGTTCGTCAGTCTTGTCCATCCCGTTTTGTCCTGTACAACCTTTTCTTCAGTAGTTGTCTTGTTGTCTAGTCCTGTTTCATGTTTGTTCGCGTCTATGAAAATGTATTTATTTGTTAATCTAATTTTCAGTGGGCTTCCGGACTTCTTCCACTTTGTTATTTTTTGTATCTACGATGATTCAATTTATCTTTTCATCGATGTTCTTCTCCAGAATTGAATTGAATTTAATTGAATTATGTTAATGAGGTGAACTTGTCCTTTAATGTGAAAAACAAACCCCGATTAGCTAGAGATGAATCCTTCACTGTAATCTATGGCAGCCATAACTGTGGGGCTTCCAAAGAAGAACAAAAGCACTTTCAATGAGTTATGCAATGAGCCAAGTGCTATTGCTATGTCAGTGCATACATTAAATTTTGTTAGGCATACTTGAAGCCCCCAAGTTAGAAATTACCATACAAACCAGTATCCAGACCGAATTCGACTAAAACATGCCTATACAGTTCTACAGTTTCAGTTCGGTATTCAGAAAGAATTGCACTGGCTTCCTATGAAAGACGGAATAAAAATTGACTATGCAATCTAACCCTTTTTGGTTTACATTTGGATGTGGATACTGCTCAACAACCTATCCCGCGTACAACTAACCACCCCTATCATGCCTATACAGTCTCGATATCATTTCAGGTCACAGAACGACAAGATATTATAGGCTTCTACTTCAAATCCTATACCAGCAAACAGTTGACCAAGGCAGTCGAACGCACATTCTCATGAATGCTTGTTCCATTATCTGGAGGACTCTTCCGTATCTCCGTCTACAGTGGCGTACCGTGGGTCAAGACATTGGGGGGCACCTCATGGCAGCAACATCAGAATTGCATAACGTAACAATTAAATGCGAGCGAGCGGAGCGAGCGAGCTTGAAAATTTTGACATTTTACAGTCCCCAAACTGCCGTTTGTAGCTATATGTAATAATATATGTATGTATATATATACAAATATATATATATATATATATATATATATATATATATATATTTGCTTTGGAAATTAAGGGGGTTGCACCGGGCGCAACTGCTGGCAGTTGCTGGCAGTAACATCACGAGAATGGCATAACGATTAAATGCGAGCGAGCTTGAAAATTTTGACATTTTACAGTCCCCAAACTGCCGTTTGTAGCTATATTTTTTCGTTTTGGAAATTCAGGGGGGGGGGCGCACCGGGTGCAACTGCTGGCAATTATTGGCAGTAATATCAGGAGAATGGCATGTAACGGTTAAATGCGAGCGAGCGAAGCGAGCGAGCTTGAAAATTTTGACATTTTATGTTCCCAAAACTGCCGTTTTTAGGTATATTTTTTCGCTTTGGAAATTAAGGGGAGGGGGCGCATCGGGCGCAACTGCTGGCAATTACTGACAGCAACATCAGGAGAACTGCCCTTCCGCATAGCGATTAAATGCGAGCGAGCGGAGCGATCGAGCTTGAAAATTTTGACATTTTACTGTCCCAAAACTGCCGTTTGTGGCTATATTTTTTCGCTTTGGAAATTAAAGAGAGGGGGCGCACCGGGCACAACTGCTGGCAATTACTGACAGCAACATCAGGAGAATTGCATAACGATTAAATGCGAGCGAGCGAAGCGAGCGAGCTTGAAAATTTTGACATTTTACAGTCCAAAAACTGTCGTTTGTAGCTACATATATATTTTTTCGCTTTGGAGGGAGGGGGCGCCCGGTGCTTTTGCGCCCCCTGGATCCGCCACTGGTAGTCAAGGGTGTCGGTTTATGTTCATGATAGGGGGAGGTATGACCAGCGAGGGGGCGTCGAAGTGACCAAGCGGGAGAAGGATGTCCAAAATCTGCACTTTATATGGAGCATCCCCTAATTTGTTTGTGTTTGTGAGTGTGTGTGTTTCATATAGATGGAAAAGTTAGGAAATAGCCAAGGTCAAGTCTTATTATTGGCATTGCAAGGCATTTTAATATAGACTAGTATGTAAAGCAACACTGCAAAATCGATGATCAAGCTTTGATAGCAAATGTGTACAACCTATCAAACATCACATTGCGCAACATTGCAGCGACTCTTTTTGCCATTCTGATGTTCTGAGCACACTGCGCACATCCTGTTGTATTCAAAATGCCAACCAGGAATCACACTGAATCACAATCTTTTGTCGTCTCCGGGCTTTTTGAACAATGTTTCACTATAACACCTCTTTAATTATATGGTTAAAAGAAATCTTAGAAAAATATCTTTTTTCTTGATCATCCTTTCATGTCGATTTCAAAAGTAGTTTACTAACCCTTGAATTACCATTTTGGTAGGGTTTTTTTTTTTCTTCTTCTTTTTTTTTCTTTTTTTTTTACCATCGGATTGGGGGGGGGGGGGCACGTGCCCCCCCCCCCCCATGCCCCCCCCCCCGTAAATGTAGTTACGTCACTGTCCGTCTACATGTATAATGACATATATTGTGATATAGAAAGAAAAAAAAACTTTCAAAAGGAAACTAAAAGCAAAACTGTTGCCATCATGATTAATGTGTTTGTTTTTAGTCGTAATATCGCTACAATCAGTTTGCTGTTAAAGCAAACCGATTTCATGACAAACTGTTTCATGACGACGTATTGTTACTCCAAGGTTCTACAATTATATTTTTTTCAATTTACTTTGTTTTGATTATGTAACCTTATTCTCTGTTACCAAAGAAAGTGATATGTTTATGTTCTTTTCGAAAAATGGACTAAAATTTGATTTGAACTGAACTGAAAAGCGCTTAACTCTTCACATGCCAGACAAAATGCTGCTCTATGGGATTTGCGTGCATTATGGTGGAAGCTAAGGTAAAAGTTGGCGAGCTAATAAGAAATCATTTTTATTAAAAACAGGGAGACGGATCTGAATGACAATGACGCTATCAATAACTATTCCTTCCATGGAGTTGTAGTTGACAGTAGGTTTTTATTCATACCAATTCCAATAAAAACATTGGGCTATATACAGTATCATAACATGACAAACAAAAGTGCTTACGTGTGTAAGGCTGCGTTCACATAGAAGTATACTATTCGGGTATTCGGGCTCGTTTTTCGAGGGCACGCGAATAGCTTGAATCGAACGATAGGATTTCCTCACACCGGTTCACATAGGAGGGCACTATTTGAAAGTACCGAATAGCTGCGAAAAGTATAGCAAAGTGGGAATCGAACTTGTTCGATTTTCTTGCAGCGTATACCGTCTCTCGTTTATGAAATAATGACAATTTTGGTCTGGATTTGCCCTTTAGCAAAAATAAGCATGTAGACTGACATTCTGATGCAGTTTAGAAATTGTTAATAAGATTTGCTAGGATGTAGGAGGAAGAAATCCTCACTGCATGGGATGGTGAGTTGACGGTGCGGGTGCTGGTGTATTCGGGGCCCGAATAGCGAATACCGAATAGCGAATACCGAATACCGAATACCGAATACATCTATGTGATCGCAGCCTCACAGACTGCATCCCATCTGGCAGTAAAACATTTCTAGGACTACAAAGCTTGCCTTTTTAGAGGGTGTATTAAAAAAAAAAATTAATGCATACTCTTAAAACACTACTATGGTGTTTGCACTAATTGGCTGTTTTTGTATAGCAAATTCACATTTTATGCATACTTTTTAAACAAAGGTTGTTCCTGACAATCTGAAATCTTGTCCGAGGCTTGTCCGACATTAACATAGCAACAAGTAATACGAGGATTATGCAAACTGGATTCCAGCAACCGAGTTTCATTGCAGAAGGGGAGGTGGAATGGCTCATCATCTCTACGTTCCCGGGAATGAAACATCCATAAATTTGAATACATTGCGAAAACAATCTATTAGACACAAGTGTCATGTTGAAACTGACATAAATTCTTACATTTGTGTTTTCACTATATACCAAATTTGTTTACTTGTTTGTTTAGGGGTTTCGGTGTTGTTTTTGGTGTGATTATGATATGGTTTTAATATTGACCAATATGCAAAAGCCGTTTGAATAGCTTTGGACTGGTGTCAAAGATCGAGGCATATTATAATAGATACGGAAATGCACTGTGAATCGTAACACAATAATGAACAATTCGAAACAACGTAGCCTTCTTATTACACATACCGTAAACTTAAAAACTGATTGATATAGTTGATGGTGCGAACACGCGTAGTGTACATTACTGCATATACCCATCAAAATATTTCGCTACTTTCGTGAATGTCACAATTAAAAATAGTTAACAATTCGCGTAGTTAATTATGTGATTTAATCTTATCATTCCTATCACTTTTAACAAGGAATGATAAAAAAGGATTTTTTCATAATGCACGTAATAAGAAGGTGCTATTTACAGCCTATTAACACCTAACTGTAAGTTGTCTTTCAAAAAAAAAAAAAAAAGAGCGCATGAAAGCGTAAAGGTTTCTCACCCTATATCAGTTGTCCTTCTCTCGTATTTCTCCCCCCCCCCCTCTCTCTCTCTCTCTCTCTCTTAGTTTCGCTCTTTTTCTCAAAGAGGTCTTCATTTTGCCTCACCTTTTATTTCCATTGCCTGCACTAATCTATACCAAACACACTAAGTTAACATTACCTTTTATTACGTATACGTGGTAATGTATAAAACATATAATGGCCATATAAATGTCTGGCTTCTAATATAGAGAACACAAAACATGAAAAGATATTCTTTTTTGGAATGAACATTTCATGTTAGTTCAGGCATATACATCGTATGTGCACTCAGTAGCTTCAAGCTTTGCTCTTTCTTTTTTTAGATCCCCTCCTCCTCCCCCTTAGAAATCTTCATAAAGTATATGATCGCAACAATTCTTCCTTTCGCCAAACACCTGCTTGCAGAGAGCAAGATAAGTTTAAATTTCTTATCAACTTATTTGTACTCTTTAACTGTTGTACAGAATGATATATCATTATGTTAATCATCCTTCATTACGGCTGCCACAATTAAAATTACGTGTGGACTCGCATCAATTGCATGACATGGATAATGTGGTTCATACTTAAGATTGCGAAATAATCATGCCCTAATTGATGTTTAGTTCAATTCAATTCATTTATTTCATTCTAATTTTTCTTCCAACAAAACTTAACACAAAGTAAATCAGGCATTCAATCATAAGCATAATATATACATTACAAAGTACGAAAAATAAACGATAGTCGGCAAACTAATAAAAATGAATTATGTATATAACATACCGTAAAATACAAAGTTATGTTTAGAGGGAAAAAAGAGAACTGAGAAGTCCACTAAAAAGCGATACTTGTAGAATGTGGACCACTCAAGAGTTGTTGATGTGCCTACAATGAAAATGACGGAGTTTTATTTACTTGATTGTCTGTATAGCTGCTCAACGTCGAGAGTCTTTGTTAAAATTAATCAATACACATTGTAAATTTTCGCCGAAATTTTTATCCGAAGAGGACAGCGAATGCTAGACAGAAAGAGGATGAGAGAGAATAAAAAAGGAAGCAAAAGAGTGATAAACACAGCGAAACAGAGATAATGTCGGACAAAACATTGATCACTGTTGCTAGGGAGATGTCGTCCAGTTGTTTTCCAGAGCAAGCAACCTCATGGTTCTCTCGGCAAGGGTACCAATGGTCACAGACGGGTTGACGCCAATGCACCGCGGCATCACAGATCCGTCGACAACAAAGAGACCCTCATACGTTTCCGACGTATCCCCGACGAAAACCTGTCCCATATGGTTGACGACCCCGCTGTACCCACTCTCGCCCATGCCGCAGCCGCCCAGCGGGTGGACGGTAATGATCCCATGGGCGTGTCGGAAGTGAGAAACGACTCCGCGCCAGAACGGATTCGGGATCAGCTCTGCCTTCATACCCCTGCACACTTTCTTCGCTCCATCCATCACGATCTGGAAGTTATCCTCGTTTCCGACGTCGGGGTAGTCGACGATCGCCCTACCACTCTTCTCGTCGAGAATGAGACGACCGCGGGAATTATCTTGACTCATGGAGAGTAGGGCAAGGGAGTTGTGGTAGGCCCGTCCCGTCAGCATCCGACCCAACTCACGCCAGTCGTTCTCATGGGGCGTGGTGTCAATACCCGTATCGACGCATCCGACCATCAACAGAAACCTGGTTACAAAGAACGATTTAAAGGACAAGTTCACCTTCATAGACATGTGGATTGAGTGAATGCAGCAATATTAATAGAACACATCAGCAAGGGTTTGTGGAAAATTGGACAACCCGTTTAAATGTTATGGATTTTTGAAGTTTCTGCTAAGTCACTGCTGGATGAGAAGACTACTACAGCTTGTGATGTCACATGTGTATAACTTATAAAGAAAGTATAAGGAAAATTCAAGATATTTTCACTTTTCTCGCATAATAAAAGAACACTGTGCAGATATTTAAAAGATTCATAACTTTTGAACGGATGGTCTGATTTTCCCCAAACTTTCATTGATGTGTTCTACTAATATTGCTGCATTCACTCAATCCACATGTATATGAATGTGGACTTGTCGTTTAAAAGTTACCGACCTTTTTGTCTGTAATCCACATATTCTGATTCAAATCAGATCTCGAGAGGCATTTTACATGCACGCTCTTATCAGTGATATCTGTTGTAAACACGTGTCATAACTAGAATGAGATGTTGCTTGTAGTTACGTTCAGACGGTGATCCTTAATCTTGAGGATAAGCTAACTTCGAGGATAAATAACTGATTTCGTCGCGAAATCAATCTTGCGACAATATTGGCGCGCCATAAAACTTTCCTATCTCAAAATTGGCGTCTCCTCGAGGTTAAGTATCATCGTCTGAACGTAACTTATACAATCAACGAAATATTTGAAGGAATGCTAATCTACCAACAATTTTATGGGGCGCCTTATGATGAAATCTGCTGGGGGACTGTGTAAATCAATCTCAAACAGGGCTTGCAACAATCTACTGACACCATACATAATTAGAGACAATTATTATCTATAAGATCGATATCAATCGAAGATAAAAATGCATCAATTTATTCCTTATCAATGAATACTACAGACGTTTTCACATCAGCCCGATAAAACTCCAAGCTCGAGATATTTTTCGCGATCGCAAATTAGCACGCTATTTCATTTCCTATTCACATCATCCAGAACATTATCAAATAGCGCGCTAGTTCGCATTAATTATCCTGCTATTTCGGAAATTTCCCGAGTTGGACTCGAGAAATTTTCTCGATCAATTAGCGCGCTAATTTGTAATCACATTATCAAATAGCGCGCTATTTCGTGATCGAGTTAATTTCTCAAGTAAGAAAATAGCGCGCTATTTCGAAACATTGGGCTGATGTGAAAGCGCCTAATGTATGTGTGAGGAATTTCGTCAACTCATAATTATGATATCATGGCGATATTCCTTGATTAATGAAACGCAGGTGTTAGACGAGTTTTGGAATTTCCTGGTGTTTCCTGGAATTTCCACATTTTCATATAATATTTCACCATTGTGATCACTGTGCGATTATTTACTACTTCCGAATACCAATTCTCGTTGTTCATGAATTCCTTCCCAATCTCTAATTTCATCAACTCAAAACATTGAAAATTAATGAAGCTTTTCATACTGCTGTTTCTATGCACAAATATATGCTTTTTTCCGCTGCAAACTTCCTGCGTAACCAACGCGTCAGTCGTCCCATAACCCTTTTGAAAAACCCAGAATCATTATAGCCCGAATATTATAAAATATCATGGGCCAGATGTTTGACATTCTTGATCCCCAAATCGAAATGAGTGTACGCCGTCAAATAATTTTAAAAGAGCACATACAATCATCATGACTCGATATTTTCCGAGAAGTATGTAAAAGAATAATGAGCGGGAAAATGTTTAATGTCCTTCATTATACTTTATAATCATTCATAACATATTCCTGTAGTCAAACATTGCTTGTGAAAACGGTCCCCTTCATTCCAATTACATTATTGAAACTTTGCATAAAATTCTCTGTTAGTATACAGTCAATGAAATCACTTTTACTTTATGTTTTCTTACGTGTCTCGCAAAAAACAAAAATGTAAAGTGACTGACGATGATTGTATTGATAACGGAATGAAAAAGGGAACTGAACTGAATAGACTTGGATCAGCAGAGCTTGTTCTTGCAACTGGACATTAAGCCGTTCTCGAATCTGTTGACTGAGAGCGACAAGATTATTTGTTTGTTTGTTTGTTTTTGCTTGTGCGTGCGTGTGTGTGTGTGTGTCGGTGTGTGTTTATTTTTTTTGAGGAGGGGGATCACCTGTACATCAGTTCAACGCAAGACGGAGGCGTCCCATCTTCCAGAACGTAACCCTTCTCGAGATTAAACTCCTTTCGGCGCATGTCGATTACTCCAGCTATGCAGGGCCCCGGCCCTGGATTCTTCGGTTTGGCGGCGTGCACGGGATCGACTTTCTTCGGCCGCTTCCCGACACCGTTGGTGTATCGCTCGCCGTTATGGGCCATGTTTATCGTGTCGCCGTTCGTCGAAAAACGCTGCCCCAGTCGGGAGGAAACGCTTAGTCCCGCTGCCGCCGAGTTGAGGAGGATATTGGTTGATCCGAGGGCCCCTGCACCAAGAATGACTACACCAGCTCGGACCGTATTCGTGGTCTTGTGACCAAGGTAGTCCGCAGAGATGTGAATCACCCATTCTTCCGTTTCTTTGTCTCGGCTTACGGAATGCACAAGCATCTGTAGAAATCGAGATTCATCAAATTCCAATGAAAACGAGTGCTTGGTATTTGCATACATGTGTAGGCTTAAATATAAAGCCTATTTTCATGCTATATAAGCCATGTTCAAACTATTTCTAGTCGGAGTAAAATTTTATGGCGCAGCAATTAGAATTCAAATTTATGCTTATCTTACCACGACCCTGTGTACACACGACGGTCGTGGGAAGAAACTCCGACCACTTTACTACGGCCTTCGTGGGGATCACCGTGGAGGGTCGGTGTAACTTTCGGAAATGGTAGCACCGCGCACGTCGATCATAACATTGTTTTGGGGTGTTTTTTTTTTTTTTTTTTTTATTACCAGCGGCATTAATCTTCTCCTTTCTTGTTGATGAGAGTTCCTGAGCGCTATAAGTTCTTCGTCGTGATAGACTAGGTTAGAATTGTACTACACGCGCACGTGTACTCGCATTTGACTCCGGAAGTTTTACCTCGGTCGTATAAGGTTTGTAAGGTTATAGATACTCCAAGGGCTTGTCCGCACGGGCAATTTACTCCGATCGGCTAGTCGTGGTAGCGAGATACTCCTGAAAAAAAAAAACAACAACAACAACTCAGGAGTATCTTGGTCGGAGGAAGATGTCGTGGTAAGTTCCCCCAACCGGAGGAAGTTACCACGACCTTGTTCAGACGGGCACTACTCCCACCTTTCTTCCGACCTTCCTCCGACCAAGCTTCCTTCGACCCTAATTCCTCCGAAGTTACTCCGACCAAAACTGCTTCCGTCTGAACGCAGCTATTGTGTTTACCAAAATCAATGGCATAATATGTCGGCCTCAATTCCTAGATAATCAGGATAATCATTTGCAATCCACCTGAAACGTGATAGGATTTTTTTTTATTTTTTTAGCTGATGTGAATTTGATGCTGATTTGATAAAATAAGAAATGTCGATTATGAAAAGAGCACGACTTTTCGTAAATTGAGCATTCACTTCATTCCATTGAGTTACTGTTTCGTACCTTGGTGTAAAATTCTGCTCCATGGGCCTTGGCGTCCTGAAGGTAGTTCAAGTTGAGGGTGTTCTTGGCCCCTGTGTTGCACCCACTGCAGCAATTGCCGCACCCGACACACGCTGGCTGCGGTACTCCCACATGATTCTCCTCCGTATCATTGAAGTTCACGTACAGCGGCGGTCTATGTGATGAGAAGGAGTTCTGGATATCTATTTCTTCTCCTCTTTTCCGATATTGCACAAAGGTGTAAATTGGCCTAACTAAAATATTGCCTTGGAGCTTTGATTTCTTGGCCACAGTCCTACTCAGGTCATTTGGGCAGATAGTAACGGGTTGTATTTCAAGATGAATTTTGCAATGTCACGTAATCATTATGTTCATGTGTACATTCTTCCATGCAGGGGACAAACTGTCCCAAAATTGAGCGAAGATAATGATAATACTACATTAATATAAAACGTATAATAAGCACATGCTTCTCTATGCGCTGTACAATTCAGATATGCAACATACAAACAAATGACTAACAAATATTACAATCAACATAATAAATACAATAATTAACAAAAGGGGTAATACATTTTTATCTTAATCAAGAAAGACGGAAAAGGTGAGTTTGAAGACTGGATTTGAAATTTGCAAAATTGGGTGCACGTCGAATGTTTTGTGGGAGATTGTTCCAAAGATTAGGTCCAGCAACTGCAAAAGATCTGCCCCCGTAATATGACGTGTTGCTTCTGGGTATGTGAAGAAGATGGACACAAGATAAAGGACATTTCAAAAATCGGCTCTGATTGCATATATCTGCCCCCATTCGTGAGGGTATCTTTACCCATCGTTTGACCGCCGATGGAGTTTCTCAAGCTCCGGCAGTACCTTCGAGATCGGCAGGAAAATCTTTTCCAATCCCAAAAATAGCCAGAAAATCTTGTGAAGGTTCCTTTTATAATAAAGATTCACATCTTCGCGTAGCCTTCTAGAGTTGTTCGGGTGTCATCGTGTGACTTTCTGTAGGCATGGTATATTTGCTTCCGCTCTTGCTTGGTTTTTAAACAAAGTACGGGGCTAGTTCTGTGCGAAAATTAGAAATTCCCGCTCGTGTGGATATCTTGTGTCTATTTCGGGACAGTTTATAGACGTCAACCCAAGCAAGAACTACAACGAAACAAAGACAGTCCTAGTTACATTTGCTATGGCAAGCGGTTAGGGGAATCACCTACTTTGAGAACACATCATCAGTTCCCAGATCCTCTATGTCTTTGACCAGGAAATCGACTGCCTCCCTCATGACGTCCAGTTTGGTCAGGGATGGAAAGTCGTCCGGATACGATGCCGGTCTCATCATATCGAGGAATCGGGCTCGATCCTGACCGTTGATGTTGTCGAGATCGTCTCGAAGGGCTTTCGGCCACACCTGATCCAGGAAATAATGATCAGCGAGTGTATCTTTCATGTTATTCTGGAGGAGAAAAGGCTAGCTGCAAAAGAATAGTTTCATTGTGTTTTGTCTGCTGGATGTTTAAATGGATATATATAGGCATATTTTTTTTTAAAGTTTGAATTCTTATGCGGTGATGCAACCTCGTGTGATACGCAGAAGAAAAACAACAGCGAAAAAAAAAAACATTGTGTGCAGAGCATGATATCATAATCCTTTCCAAGAGAAATGAAGCGTAGGGCCTACATTATAGGCCTAATGAGTGATATGATGACGCTGGTTGTTTAGAAAACATACGATCTATCAAAAGGATGTATTTATAAACACACACACACACACACACACACACACACATACAAAACGGCATCATAACATAGACCAAAAACAGTGACTGCTTTCAAAGTTGTGACAATTATTCTCACCATGTTATTATGATGCTTTTGAGCTGTAACATCTCTATTTTCTCTTTCCTCAGAGTTACGTTACCTCATCATCGAAAACTCTCGGGTCGGCATCGAGAGCGACATTGGCATTGATCAGGGACGTCCCTCCAAGTCCGCAACCTTGAAGAACTGCGACATCGTGTCCGACGACGAGGTCGTATAGACCGGTAGAATGACCTCAATGCAAGGAAACAAAGTGGCAATGTATCTAATCAGCAAAGTTTATAACAAGCACAAGTGCGGAGTACGTGTATATATTTATGTATGAAGTAAATCTTAGTATGGTTGTTTATCGATATTGTATATATATATATATATATATATATATATATATATATATATAATATATATAATTATATATATACAGTATGCAATTTGTCTTGCGTTATGTCCAAACACATAATACAGAAAGCGGGCCATCACTCAAACATAGATTTTAGAAAGTAGACTTTGAAGTTCAGATGCAAAAGTCAATTCTGCAGGTTGTTGTGCATTCAAATGGAACAAGCCTCCTATAGCAACATCACAGTAACATGGTGACATAAACATGATATATTCCCCTTCAGTGTTGCCCTTCCCTATACCAGAGGGTCCTACCATTAATAACAATAATGATAATGAGGGCCTATTTATCTAGGGTAGCCTCTTCAGTGTTGTCACTACTCTACCAGAGAGTCTTGCCTTTATCATTACCCTAGCGTTGCCAGGTACCCATTACATCTGGGTCGAAAGGGACAAGGTGCGTAAAACATGTTGTCCAAGAACGTAAGCGCTGGGCGGTATTTGAACTCGGATCCTCCCATCAGGAATCGGGAGTCTTATCCATTATGCCACAGCGCCCCCACTAGGATAATGTTATTACCCGAGTAAAGCGTTGCCAAGTACCACTTTTTACACCTGGTTTGAGAGGGGCGTGGGATAGACATTGGAAGAGAATCCCGTCAAGAATGCCATCCACTAAGTCACAAAGCCCCATTGCATTACTTCAAATATAATACTCAATTGCAATATACCTACATAAATAAGTAAGATATACATATTAATTTTGTACACAAACATGCATAAATGTAATCTTACATAAATAATGTATACATATATGAGTATGGCGAAACTAATATGTACATATATACAGTAACAGATCTTCGGCGGCCACCCAGGAGAGACGAAAAAAAAAAAAAAGGTGGCCGCTGTGGACAGGTGATAGCTATAGACGCGTGATCGCTAACCCAGGTTTGATTGCATACATTATCAGTTTCAATAGTAAGAATTAACCACAAACACAACATGTGCGCACACGCAAACAGCATTTACCAAGCAATTGATGATGACCGCTGGCCGTAACCTGAATTTCTCTCAGAGACTTAAGATCTGTTTCTGGAAACTCCCCCGGGAGCCACTCCTTGCCCCTTTCCAGGACGCACACGGTCTTGCCTGCACGGCTCGCCCGACACGCGGCCACGGAACCGCCGTATCCCGACCCGACGACGACAACGTCGTACCGCGGCTTGAGTTCTCTGCCGTGAGAGGAAAGCCTGAACGAAGAGTAGTCGATCTGACGCGGCAGAATGCGGGAGGAGGAGAAGATGACGAGGATGATGACGTAAAATAAGACAAAGGAGGTATTAAAGGAATTGTACGTTTCGGTTGATATGGGGCGTCAGGTTTTCAGCATTTTTTGATGATGATGTGTTGAGATAATGAGAAACCCCTTACAAAAAATAAGACGATATACAATTCTAAGAGGAATCGAAAGTTAATTTGATGAAAATCGTTTTGAAAGAGCTGAGATATCTAATAAAAAAGCGTTCCTAATAAAAGGTGGATCCACCTTTTATTAGGATTGCTTTGTTTTACCTTGTTTTTGGATATCTCAGCCATTTCAAAACTGATTTTCAGTTCCTCTTAGAATTAACATGCTCTTTAGCATTTCATAAAGTGGTTTCTTGGTATCTTGCAAAAAGTTAAAAGCTGAATTCTCACCTCAACCATCCCTTTAAAAGAATTAAGATGATAGAAGAGGATTAAGTGATGAAACCTCTGACATAACAAGTGAAGAGTTTTAAGGAGGTGAAGTGTTTTTGCCATACATTGAGTTAATTCGTGTAAAACCAATTACGGTATGTCAAAATGATAGTGGCGATACAAATTCGATGAAATGCATTTGAATTCAGTTCAATTCAACTTAGTTTCATTTTTTTCTTCTACAGAACATAATCTAAATGCATTACGAATGATTGAAAATATACATGAGTTGACTGCAAGAAGCAAATTCGTGGTTACTATAATCAAAAGCAAGTACACATAGCTTTAAGCTAAAACTTATTGCAGCTATGTTTAAAAAAAAATGAGGGTCCGTTAAAAAGCACTATTTCTATGATTGTGAACACTCAAGAAATCGATGCAGAATCTTAGACTTTCTTAATTACAACAGTATAACTCAAACCGAAACAGACACTACAGGACACAAAGATACACAGTGCAAGAATGAATAATTTATAGTCAATAATGTTGTGTTAGCAACACTACGTAGTTTGCCGCAGCCTGTTGAGTAGGCGGGATATGATTTTTTTTTTTTTTTGGCTTTTATAGGGTGTGTCATTTTTGCTGAAATTCACATTTAGACTTTGAATATTATTGACGAGGAATACGTATACCTCAAGAGGGTGATAATATTCGAGCAGTGCGTATAGGTTTACGGGTCTTAAAGAATTATCAATAATAACGTAACACAATGTTTGTCCAAGTCAAGTCTAACCGGCTAGAATCTATTGTGTCGTAATGTTTGACCGCAGACTATTTCCAGTTTTCTCCTTGAAACTATTGTGCAATTTTGTAGATAGACAATAACTTTCTCGATCGCTGCTTTCATGTTTCACATTTGCACTGTTATGAATCACTCTCTATCAGAATTAACCATCAAACATCTTTGTCACAAGCGTACACATATACAAATCAAATTTCTACTACTTTAACTACTATTACTGAGACTCTAATGTAACAATGTCGTCATTCAGATATACCTGTATATGTGAATTTCTATTGTTGTCATCGTTACCATCAGTATCACATTGTTATAGTTATAATTTCTGTTTCTGTTTGCTATTATTACCGTAATCGTCACAATTGATTATATTACTATCACCATTGATGTCGTTCATTCTTCTTATACAGGGTATTGGCAGATGAATACCACTGCAACCATGTCTACGTCACTACCAGTTCTTGACGGTTAACCATAACGCATAACAGCGTTTGTGCAGTACACTCATTATGAGTAGTGACATTAATCTGCAATCAGCAGGCAACAGCACAAGTCTGGCATTTTTCTAATCATTATTTGATAAGTCTTTTTCTTGTCTGCCCATACACCATTCCCGCGCCATATTTTGACACTTCCAGCTATTGTGTCGTCACACACTGCTTGTTTACTGATTCCCATGTCGTATCTACTGAATCGCAACACATTTATGGTCAGGATCATTCTACCAAAATGTTCATGAAATGAAACCATAGAGAGAATTGGCCTGAAGAAGAGCGATGACAATGTAAAATAGCATTCTTAAATGCGAGCAAATTGTCTAAACAAATAAGAAAGCAGTAGAGATATAAGTTGTACAATTCCTTTTCAATGGTCGACGTATTGTTTCTTGTAAGATTATCACATCTTCAGAAATGTGTGTGATCACTTCACATACAGGTAAATGAAATTTCGTTCAGTATCAATTACAGTTTAGCCAACGATACACTCGAAAGTAAATGCTTTAGCTCCACACACGAAAAATATACAATAAGTAGATGCGGAAGGTTACAATTTCACTTTCAGAAAAATGGTACGACATGAAATTAAAACATAATGACAACTTTACCTCATTGTGATTCGAAGCGCAAAGTCCCATTCTGGAATGACCAAACGGCTATTGCGAAGTAACAAGCATAAGACCTGTGCTAAATACGTTTGACATTCCAATGTTGATACTACCACCATAATGCATGCCTATACTGTAAGAGGTTATGGTCATATAATTTTATTGAACAACACGCATCACGTAACACAACGCAGGGGCATATCGGATAAATTGCTACGTCGAGGGGGACAGCTGATCTGGTCCGAAACCTAGATCAGTACCATCTGCAGAAAATAGATAAAGAAAGAACGAAATGGAATACGTTCTTAAAATTTGGAGATGACAAGAGGGTTTTGGATAGTGCACCTCATAAACAAATGCCATTTTAAACGTTTATGTATACCTACGGGTTTTTTTTCCATCCATGACTTTCCTCTTATTGTCCACACATGCTGCTTGCTTGGTGTATATGGCCAATGAGAGCAATTCTAATCAGTCACGTGCTTTATGCTTCTAATGTAGGCCTACTACAAAGTAGGAATATTAATTGTGGATTTTTTTTCTCTCCTCTGGAAGTTTGGGCATTATTTCCTAACTTATTTCACTCACAAAAAAGAAAACACCAACGTAATAACTCTTATATTAAGTTAAACAACGCTCATGCACATTTTGCTTCATATACATTAGTTACTTGGACATTGCTGGACGGACACTTGGGGTAAAACGACCCTTAGCTTCTCCCTTTCCTTATCCAAGTACACAGGAAAAGTTTAAATGACCTCTCAAGTCTTTGATAGCCTCTAATGAAGCATAGCACTATCACCAACACAAAGAAAATGAGTACATGACGAAAGACCATTAGCTGCACAGTTCACCTCTTACATAGAGAATGAATGCTCTTAAGTTTAAAGGGATGATATAGTATTGGTCGAGGTGAGAATTCAGCTTTCAACCTTTTGTGAGATACTTAGAAACCACTTTACGTTGAAAAAGTACACAATTCTAAGAGGAATTCAAAATTTATTTGCTGAAAATCGGATTTAAAATGGCGGTGATATCCAAACACAAAGCAAAACAAAGCAATCCTAACAGGGAGGTGGTTGACACCTCCCTGATCCTAATAAAAGTTGGGCCTTTCCTTTTAGTAAGATTTATTTTTTTTTTTTTTTTGGCTATGTCAGCCATTATTTTCAAAATTTATTTTCATCAAATGACATTTCAATTACTTTTAGAATTATATGCTCTTGCATATTTCATAAGAGGTTTCGCATTGTCTAAAAAAAAAAAAAAAATCATCAAAAAATGTTGGGAACCTCAAACCCCATCTCAATCAAAACTGTACCATCCCTTTAATGTAGCGTCATATGTAAGAATTGTGTTCTTATTGTTTGTTGGTTCGCTGTTTTGTTTTTGTTTTTGTTTTGTTTTTATGCCCAGCAGTGAATAGAATCTGTACTGGCTGCTGGCTTAACATAATCTTGTCAAAGGTAAACATTAAAGAATGCGCTACAAGCAAACGTAACATTACAACGATAAAAGAAAAAGGTTACTGTTTCGATACAGTGCATGAATATGACTTCAGTACTTAATCTAGACCATTATTTTTATTTTCACATAAAGAGGAATCTTATCACTGTCAGTAAATCTGTAAATACATCTATTGAAAAATACCAGAAAATTACAATCGTATGGATGACATTTTTCCATTTAAATAAAAAATAATGATAACTTCATACGTATGCCCGTCAACTCTTCAAGTCCAGTCAGATCATTCAAGATCTAATTTTTTTTTTCTCCATGAAACGTGAAGGTTGAAAGGATTTAGTTAAGATATCAGGGAAATTTTTCGTAGCGCAATTATTGTTAATGATTGTGAGCATGATTCCAAAGCTTATGACTATAATATGCGTCTGCATATCATCAATAACGTCAAGAGAAAATGTGGTTGAAATTGAATCGAAATTAAAGTTTTTCGACTGCTGTTACCTGATTATATCCATTACCTTTGTGATTTGTGCTTTTCTGTTGTAAACCTATCATATTCGTTTATACTTATGTCCATATACAATAACAAGTGCTTATCACATCTCTTCCATTGTGAACTTTGGGACAAAACAAGTTTAAGAAATAAATACTTTATTAAAACGACTTTTGATACAATCAATTACAATGTACAATCTAGTTAGATTAATCATTGTTTGTCATGTCGTATAGGCCTATTAGTTTTCACATCAGTATGTCTTTAATACGCATATAAAATCAGGGTGATCCTGCTCTATATTACAATAATTAAATGACAGAAAAGGAATTTGGATATAATGTCAACCATCTTAAAAGTTTGCTACACTTTACAGATACGTAAGACCCAGGCGGACGTGATTCTGCTGGTACGATATGAAGGTATCGCATTTCGAGGTTGACGTCTCCAATTTTGCAACAATGTGAATACAGAGCCTAATAAAGATTAAGTGCATAGTGCAGTTTTACAGGGTACAGAATTTTGCGCAAGGAAAAGCTGCTAGGCAAGGAAAGTGCATGCCTTGTGCGATACGAATAGAAGCTTTTTAATCCACAAGTAAAGGAATAACGATTTTAGTGGCATGCAGAACTGTCCGCCGGACGCTTAAGCTTGCAACAACTAGAAAGAACCATGCAAGCGACTAGTAGATGCCAAATAACATCGGGACGATGAAACTCTCTGTTAACAAATTTCTCGTTGAGTGAAAGATAGAAAAAAAAAAAGCCTTAGCATGTCAACATAATTTCAAGTAAATTGCTGGTAGATCCATTCTTTTGATAAGATGATATCAAATAGTTACACTGTATATTTTACGTTGCTAAAAGTATTAGAAGTAGTCCTTAACTTCTGTCACAATGTCATAAAAAAACAAGGTCTCGCGGGACAAGACTGATACCTCGATTTCAAAGGACAGCTTTATAATGAGCTTATTTTACTAAGTATAACAGCCCACGAGTTCGACATTACAGCACGGTGCTTAATGTGTCGATATCGTGCGCCTTGTTGCTCAGTGTGGAACTGACATGGGCTGTATGACTCGTGGGCTACATAACTCGTGGGCTGTGTGAGTCGTGGGCTGTATGACTCGTAGGCAGTATGACTCGTGGGCTGTATGACTCGTGGGTGTCGGTCTCGTGACGTGCACCTGTCACCAAGCAGCCTTGGAATAATTGATTGGTTTTTAAGTCTTGTCCATATGACCAGGCAGAGAGGAAAGGACTTTGCCTAGGAGCACAATGGCCGGTGTCAGTT
Source organism: Diadema setosum (assembly GCF_964275005.1). Lineage (NCBI taxonomy): Eukaryota > Metazoa > Echinodermata > Echinoidea > Diadematoida > Diadematidae > Diadema > Diadema setosum. The sequence goes on along the minus strand of NC_092703.1, from coordinate 29,921,918 downwards.
AACTCGAACCGAGAACTTCACGCTTGGTCGTCCTGGGGCCCGTTTCATAATTTAACTTATCATCAATGACAAGTTGTCATAGATGTGACAAGCTACTGAAATCCTTGCATCTGATTGGCTGAGAGCAAATTTGTCATAGAAATGTGGCAGTTGTCACTGATGACAAGTTTTATGAAACGGGCCCCTGGTTTTACACACTCAGCCGCCAAAGTTGGTTTATGATTACACTTTCTTTATATTCCGATGGGCCCTGGGGCGTGGTTACATTTAATATGATGATTACTTTTCTTCTTTTTTTTTTTTTGAATACTTTTTCTTTACTCTCTTTTTTTTCTGCGATATAATGTATGCAGAAGCATAATGTACAACTGAAACTGGAAGGTCTGAAAGGGCTTAAAACAAGAGTTGGTCTGAACACTTCTTCTTTTCCTTTTTTTTTTTGTTCTTCTTCTTCTTCTTCTTCTCCTCCTCCTCCTCCTCCTCCTTCTTCTTCTTCTATTACTACTACTACTACTACTAGTACTAGTACTACTTCTTCTTCTTCTTCTTCTTCTTCTTCTTCTTCTGTTTAATGCAGGCTTCATGTTTGAAGATAAACGCATTGTTTATGTGTGGGTATAGGTAAGTGCGTGGATGGCCACTTCACCGGGTTAGCACCCTGCTTTTTGCGATGGATGAAAGAAGCGGGGACTTTTTCATTCTTGAGTTGTGACTCTCTCACACACGGGACCACCATTTATGTCCTATCCGAGGGGCAGAGTGCTTTTGCCTCTTACTAGAGGAGACGGTATGATTACACACAACATTGTTCAGTGGGACTCGGGAATCGAACCCCGGTCCTCATAGGATCTGAAGGCAGACGGGGTACCGACTGAGCTAAACCACCTCACATAGTTCACTTGAAACACATCTTAATCAAAATTGATATGTTTATATATATATGTGTGGGGGGGGGGGCAGTATAGGAGGAGGACTGAGACCAATACATACATATTTAACATTTTCTATTTAAATGGAGAATTTTGTCTCATCTACCATATGGGGAAAAATCCACAATCTTTTCCCGTAGCCCTTAAAGAAATATGTTGCCGGTACCTCTCTTCCTTGAGTGGGCGTGTCTCAATCAATTCCGTTAAAACCGAAAACGCCTATGATATATATAGATATATATGCATATATACAGTATATATATGTATATATATATATATATATATATATATATATATATATATATATATATATATATAATGTCACAATAGAGGAATGCATTAAATGCCAATTGCCTTGAGTTTGATTCAAAATCCGAATTTTCGGGGACCTCCCCCTTCGTCAGGGATGAACTTTGAATTAAAATCAAGGCAATTGGCATTTAATGCATTCCTCTATTATTCAAGTTCAAGTTCAAATTTATTTCATATTTCCATTTTCTCAATGATGAGATTACAAAATTATTGACAAGAAAACAAGAATACAAAATATTTATACAATCATGTCATTTGATTGTAGAAGAAAAAGAAAAAGAAAATATACTTGACACAAATGTACATGGTCATATCGTGTGAAAATGTCACTATAGTAAGTATAAGAAATATGATGGGGCCTACATAAAAGCTTTAAAGCTTGTACAACTGTAGGTTCCCGAGTTCATAGGCATATAATTTTACACGGAGAACGGATATGTTTGTCTTCACCAACTAAAATTACACCAGTACAAAAAAATTGATGAGTAATAAACTAATGTACCACATAGATATCGCACAAACCAGACTGCATACAAATCTCGCAGTGTTTGAAAAACAAAAATGCTATATTATTAAAAGATGTATACCATGAAATAACTTGAATAACTTGGTGCTGCGGACAAGGACAAAAGACTGGGAGCATCAAAAGGTTGCTAAAAGCTTGGTAGTGTGTATCCACTAAGTAATAACTGTTTTAATTTGCGTTTGAAGGTGAATAAAGATAAGGAAGAAGTGATATCTAGAGGGAGATCATTCCAATATCTGGGTCCAGTAAATATAATTGTTTTCTTTGCAAAAATAGTGCGAGTACGGGGAAGGTGATAGGCGTCACTCTGGCGAGTGGGATAACAGTGGATAGAGCGATTATGACATTATTATGACATTATTATTGTTATATCTAGTACTGCCAATACGCGGAGCAATTTTTATATATACGTATATATATATATATATATATATATATATATATATATATATATATATATATATATATATATATAATGATGTGATCACGATTCATGTGATATTTTATATATATATATATATATATATATAGTCATATATGTATATAAAGCTTTGGAAGCTTTGCTAATCATACACTTAGATTGTTTACGAGAACCTTCGATCGGCATTACCTACAAGGCCCACTCACATAATGAGCCTATGAATAATAATGCGAAAGCATTGGCGAAGAATATACAAGGTTTTCTTGCATTTTTATTCTCTTTCTTTGGTATTTCAAGGCTTTATTGTTATTTCCTGCTCTGTCTCCACTACTCTGTTTCCTCTGAAAGTCCGCGTAGTGAAACTCTATGTCACGAAACCGCCACAACCACTACCAGGTTTTGTATCAGGATGAAACGATCCGTCGTAGATTGAATTGTTTATCAATCAAAGCATGAATACAGTATTATTCGTCAACAAATCTTCTCAAGCAGTCTTTCCATTTTATAAATATGAGAAATCATGAACAAAAACAGCAAAAGACAAAATCGGGGACACCCCTTTCTTCTATGTGTCTGATATAAACAAGTATGGCTGCAAATAATCTAGCTAACCCCGAGGGGGGGGGGGGGATGTGCCAATAAGCTATAATGCGGTACGACCTTCCAGCAATAATCATTAATCATTTAAGCTACGTAGTGATTATGATAGCTAAATTCAGTTAGTGTGCTACGACCTCCAAGCACTGATTGTATCTTCTTTTATTATGGAGATATCATCATCTGAGAATTTTGTGCCATCTGACCTTCTAGCAATAATTTCGTTTCTTTTGTACCCAAAGATACTATCCCCTAAGAAAAGTATGTCATCATTCATCAATTTTCTTTATTGATGTAAATACTGCTACTTCTTTGGGCTTTACACTCTTCTCTCTGCTATACCTGAATCCAAGTGAGATCTTTCGACCATTACAGGTAAGTGTAGGTGCACTAGTACGACATTATTTTGTTCATATCATCGAGTCGGGTCCAGGGCAATTACCCCCTGGACAATTACCCCAGACCCTTCCCTTGACCCTAACCCTAATCCTGTTCTTGACCCTAATCCTAACCCTATCCCAAACTCTGTACCCTAAACCTAACCCTAACCCTTTTTATTACTTACTCTAATCTTATCACCATGCAACGAGTATATAGACTGGGCGGGGGTAATTGTCCTGGGGGTAATTGTCCTGATAAAAATATACGGATCGAGCCAATGGTTTGACTCGTGATAGACGCGTTCTATAATTCACGACTTACTACTAATTCCCCCAGTGTTAGATAATTTGGTGGGTAGGTACAGTCTTAAGTTTTTGGTTCTGCTTACTAAAATGAGGGTGGATTTACCACTTACATTTCAGCGTTTTGGTGCAAAATTTTCCTAAATGAGATTTTGTCTGGTGTAGCAAAATGAGTTAAACTTAACGCCGAAATTCACTATCAACATTTTATGCAATGCACAGCAATTACAATACCATAATCTGCAAGCAGCCAATATGAATTCGAAGAATGCTATCCTCTGCACCTGCTAGCCTTATAATGATCATCAGAGCATGAAAAGTCTATATCAAAAGCCAATAAAGTATGTATTATCCACCTATCTTTAAAAGTACTCAAAACAAAAACAAAAGTTATGTACATTTTTATCATGGAACTGTGCTGCATTAAGAGATATATCATCTATATATCTGGCGATTGCATTTTCTCAAACTGAGGCACAGGAATAAATCATGTAAATCTGTAGCTTCGATGAATATGCCTGAGAAGATGATGGAAAACGTGACAATTAATATTCCTCCATCTTGCTCGTGATCAACATACAGATGAAGAATGAAATATCTAGTCGAGGAGTACAATACCTTATTGAATCACCATACTTTTCGCATTTTCATTTTGCAATTGTCTCTGCTTTCTTAACAAAAACAATTAAGGTTGTATAGCACGCCAACTATGTCTCAGCGACACGAGTCTGCGCCAGTGGGTCTAAGATAAAAAGTTTTAGATAGAGGACTGGAGAGGGAAGTGAAATATAGATTTCAAGCACGGAAATTGCCAATCTTGAAAGGGCAAACTTCAAAAGCTGCTTCTATAGCGTATTCCAAAACGAAACACACAAACATAAAACGAAGTGAAACAAAGTATGGAATGAGCAGAATTTCACTGCTTCCTCTTCAAAAATAGCAAATGTGCTCTATTTTGGAAGAAATAGATATTTATGGCAAATACCTCATTTCAGAAGCCATCTCGTTATATTCACCAAAACCTTTGGGTTCGAACAGAGTATCATAAGCAATTTGTTTTGAACAAATCGAGCCCTCTGTATTGCTAATTCATGTACTGTCAAAGTAATCTCTAGAAATTTGAATTCTTGCTTCAACGCATTCTGGGCAGAGTAATGAAAACTCATACATTTGTTCAGGTAACTTTAACACCCGCTTCTATATATCTTTTGAAAAAAAAAAAAAAATTGATTCAGTAAAGAGTATTCCCCCCCCCCCCCCCCCGGAATCTACACAAATTGGTATATGTGTCCATGCTTTTACCCTTCAGGTTTACAGGCATCAAATAGTCTTGAGGTAGGATGTAGCTGAAACGTATTTATGCCCTCTTCGTATACAATGAACGACCTCGGAACCTATTTCCTACACATGCCTGATCACGCAGGATCTGGTCCAGGGTGATCCTGGGAGAAATCCGTGTAGACGCCGACATACAGGACATATATAGGCAAGAAAAAAATGCAGCATTTTGCCTTAAAATACACCTGCAGACACTCCCGAATTCTTCCTAATAACAAACAAGCAAACAATTGAAGGGAATCTATCGCATTTCATTCACCTCGACGCAGGAGAACTCCCCCCCCCCCCAAAAAAAAAAAAAAAAAAAAAAAAAAAAAAAAAAAAAAAAATAAATAAATAAAAAATAATAATAATAAAATAAAAAAAGAGAAAAAATCATAATGACTATGCAGGATGGTCTGAGGAGGATTGAGACGTCATTAAACCGACCAATTATACGTAGTAAACATTTTCTATCTAGATAAAGAATTAAGTAAAACCTCCTGTAGGAACGACAACAGAAGGTTTTTCGACATCTTGTTACGTAGCCTTCAAAGAAATATGTAAACTGCACACACTTTGATTTGGCGAGTCTGAATTCCATTTAAACCTAAAAATAAAACAACTTCCTCACACATACACACACACACTCACACACACACACACACACACACACGCACACACACACACACACACACACACATATGCATATATCTATATAATCATGCTTTGTCGATCATGCGATTACATTGTTTACGAGTAGGCCCTGCAATACCTTTGATAGGCATTAGCTTCAAGGCCCAGTCACATAATCGGCTCATCACTGATATGAAAATGCATTATCCAAGAATAGGGGAGGTTATCATGCTTTTCTTCTCTTTCCTCGCTGATTCAAGCCTTATTTTTTTTTCTATCTCCGTCTCAATTACTTTCTTAATGAAAGGATTTCAACAGCAACAACGACAACATTAGCTTAATATCTGCATGAAACGAACCATAGTGGATTGGAAAAGTAACCCAGAATACATTAGAATGAGTAAACAATTCTCAGACAATGTAACCTTCCCTTTATGAGATACCGCCAACGATAAAACCAAAGAAAATTAACCCTTTCCTTACCCCTCACCCTCCAACTCCCCTGCCTGTGTGACTGTGTCTTGTAAAATGTATCGTGATCAGTATTGTCTCTCTGGAGATATAAATCATATTTGATTGATTCTTAATCTATTTCAATTTGATAAAATAATATATTAATTTAAACAACAATTGATCGCTACACAAAGCCTTGCCGAACATATGTAAAGTGTAATACCGAGGAGGCAGGAGAGGCTCTCGTACCTCCTTGGTAATACTAACTTTATGAAAATGCAACAGAAGAATAAAGATTCCTAACATGTTATCTTTACGACCAGTGGGATTTCATCATTCTCTCTCCTTTAAAGATTACTGATAATCTCGACACATTAAATCACACCAAAAGTCCCAAAACACATTTATCCAAAAAGTAAAACAGATAAACAAACAAACAAATACTTTTATCAGTCTGGTAGCACACAATGAGACATCAAAAGAAATCATTGACTGTCTGTCGGGATAATATAAAGACGCTTACTCCAAAGGAATAGCCAAAAAAAAAAAATATCAACAATTCTCTTGTTTGCGACTGAATTGACTATTTTGCTCTTTTTGAAAGCAAACATAGACACGTTACTTACGTATTCTCAGTCTCCTTTTCTTGGCTAAAGTACCTGCTGAACCTGCAATTCCATGAATGTCCGTACAGAAATAACAGCAGCGCTCCCATCCAGAAAACAATCAAACAATGATCCAAAACAATCTTTTTTTAGGCAACAATGTGATTTTTTTTTTTTCAAAGATATAATCTCTGTCCTCTTGGAGAAATGTATAAAGAGCTATAATCGGCCTTGGAGATTTTAAGACAATCTTCTCTGTCGGGTACCATTCGCCGAAAAAAAAAAAGGTATACGGTGGGCGAATTTAAACTGTTCTGAGGTGCGACCTTAAAACGATTATTATGTTTCACTTTTTTATTACATCTAGTGAGAGAAAAGATTCTGGTGGATTAGGTACATTCATTTAGTGGGATACAACCTTCATGCTTTGATTTGTGTCCTCTTATATGAATATATCATCCAAGAAAAAAAAGTATATGGTGACCGATTTTCAGCTAATGTGATCTGATCCAGTTAGTGGTATGCGAGCTCTAGCAATATTCTTCATTGCTATAAATACTGACAGTTCTTTCGAATTTTTACTATTCTCTCTCCTTAACTGAGTCCAAGTGAGACCTTCCAACCATAGGCCTAAGGTAAGTGCACGTTCATTCATTTTCAGGATTTTTTTTTTTTTTTTTTTTTGGTATCATCTTGTCAATGTCTTTGACTCAGGAGAAGTACGTTCTAATCCATGACAGATTAGTACGTAGAATATTCCCCAGGAATAAGGTAATTTGGTCGACAAGCACAGCCTTGAATTTTGTAATCTTCTTGCGGAGAAATCAACATTTTGGTGCAAAATCTCCCCACTAGATTCTTTTTTTTTCTTTTTTTCTTTTTTGGTCTGGGATGACATCAAAATGTGCTTAAGAATTAATGCAGATATTTACTATCAACATTTGCTAACTCCCAAAATACATACTGATTGAGTGAATGGACCAATAGCAGTAGAATAAATCAGTGAAAGTTTGAGGAAAATAGGGCAATCCGTTCAGAAGTTATGAATTTTAGAACTTTTGGTGACGACACCGCTGGATCAGGAAACTCCTACAGATCATGACATCACATAATATATGGACAACCATAATTGTAAAGAAAATCTAAAGAAAAAAAAATCACTTTTCCAGCGTAATGAAAGAGCACTAGACTTACCTCTTTCACAAAGAAGGGGGAATAATAGAACCCATGACATATATTATGTCAGTAACAACTTCAGGGAATGTGTACTTTTCATATGAAATGATATTTTGTGGAATTGTCTTTGTCCACAGTAGTCCATATGTGATGGCATGATCTGTAGTAGTCTTCGGATCCAGTTGTCTCTTCACCAAATTTAACAAATTCATGACTTTTCAACCGATTGCCCGAACTTCTTCAAACTTCCACTGATGTGTTCTACTATTATTGCTGCATTCACTCAATCCACATGTATATTTGAGGTTAACAAATACAATACCGAAATCTGCTGGGAGCCAATACTAATGAAAATTCAAACAGCACTATCACTTCCATCTGTTACCCTTAAAGTGACCATTAGAGCTTGGAAAGGTAAGTCAAAAATGATGGACTGTGCAACCATGTGTTCTGCTATTGTTGAATTCATGCATTTAATGCACGTATATGTTTTGGAGAACTTGTCCTTTAAACTTTGAGAACTGAACTGTGCATGATATAGATTCCGAAAGGTCTACGTCATAATGGTAAGTCTTTCGTCAACGAAAGGAGATAGGAGAGAGCGTGACTTACCCTTGACGTCGAGTCATTCTTTTAAACCTTATCATCATATCGCGGCCGTGACTACCACTTTTTAATTCATTAAACGAAAGGTGAATACAAGATGATTTCACATGCCATGCTAATGTCATGATCAATCTAATCTAATTCAAGCAAATCCAATACGTTCCTTTCATCATTCATTCACACGTCCGATTTTGTTTTACATGTCTGATTTTGTTTTTATTGAAAGTGGCCATGAATATTTACTTGGGTTTCTATACTCTTCTTCCAGAAATCGTACCAGGATGAGGGGGGAGCTATTGTTGGTCTGCCTCCTTATTGGCATTTGCCGGGAGGTTGCATGCCAAACATCAAGGCGTAAGTGAAACCAATACCGCTGCCTGTATCTAACATAAAAGACATGGATATGTGTGTACTATAAGGTTAGACCATGTACTTGAAGAGGCCGCTGACTGATATCAATACGTGATATGAAAGCTCTACGAGATTTATAACCTCAGTTTCACTCCATTTTCGAGTTGACAAACTGAAATGGAGCCAGTATATAGGACCTTCAGGAATAGTTTTAAATTGTTACTTTACAACTCCCCAATTCGATCATACAATAATAGAAATATCAAAATCGTGTTTTTGATCGATAATTAAAGGCCCTGTCACACCTTTCCGGGCAAGCTACGCGGGCTTGTTGCGAGTAGGGATTTTTCCAGGCGTTTTGTTTGTTTGTTGTTGTTGGGTTTTTTTTTTCGGGCGGTCAAGGATGTTTGCGAGTTCCGTACTGGCGTCTTACTGCTAGACGCGTGCTATTTACCTGATACTTGCGTTTATGTGCGCACACAAGTCCGATTTACCCGCAGCCAAGTTTTGTGCATGATCAAAACTTTTTGCCGGGCAGCACCTCGCAGGCAACTCCCACGCAGGTACTTCGCAGTCCCCGTATGCGGCCAAGATTATGACATTCTCTGGGACTTCTGCCATTCCTTCAGAGGGATTCCTTCACCGAGTTGTCAGTCGCCACCCATGCGCCTGACACGCAGGTCACACGGAAGTAGAACATAAGTAGCACGGGTCCAGCAGGTAAGACGCATGCGAAACCTGCCCGAATCCTTGTCCGCCTGCAAAAATTTTCCTACATGCTGGAAAATCCCCACACGCAACACGCTTGCCCGGAAAGGTGTGACAGGGCCTAAACTTGGCTGCGGTTGAATAGGACTTACGTTCGCAACTTCGTGTAATTACTGGTGAGATACGTGCTAGGTACTGTCATCTGCGGGTCATCTGCGGGGACCTCCGGGTAGCAAGGCTTGTCCGGAAAGGTGTGACAGGGCCTTAAAGCGAATGCAATCTCTTCAGAAAGACACATATACTCATTCTTATTGATTAAAAGTGAAGTCAAAGTATAGGACATGCGCAATGAAGATTTATGAATACTTCATTGGCAAAACGGCGATAATGACCCCGTTTACAGTGCGAGGCTCGGCCGCGGCCGAGCCGCGGCCGAGTCCAGCCCCGCTTCAGTGTAAACGCGCAAAAGGCCAAATGCGAGGCCAAAATTGGCCTCGAATTTGGCCTCGCTCTGGAGGTGGTCTCGGCCGCGGCCGAGCCGCGGCCGAGCCCGGCCTTTTCTTGGTGTAAACGCAAACTGGGCCAAATGCGCGGCCAATTGCGCGGCCAGTTTTAGTCTGACTTCCAAACCCTCTGCCTGTATCTTTCGCTGTTCAGGATATTAACCCCCTCAACGTCGAAAACTAGTATAGTTTAAGGTGGTTTTGTCCTGCAAAGGATTTTTTTCCTTCGGCAAAGGCCTTTGCCCGAACGGCGACTTCGTCGCCACGGAATTCAGTTGGCAAAGGGTCTGAAAACCAGACAATACCAAATTGCGTTAGTTTACAAGCAGGGCGCCACTACGACCAAATAATGAAAGGTTTGAATCGAAAGCGCGGCCGAGCCCAGCAGTGTAAACGGACAAAATTGCGAGGCTCGGCCGCGCAATTGAGGCCGGGCTCGGCCGCGGCCGAGCCGCGGCCGAGCCCGGCCCCGCACTGTAAACGGGGTCTTTGATGACATCGCACCACTGCTCATGGTCTCCGACTAACGCTACTAGACGTAGAAATTAAAAAAAAAAAAAAATCCTGTTACTTGTAACTTACTCATTCTCTAGACCCGTTGTGGTTCTGTTAATCCTTTCTATCTCACTTAACTCTAAGGAAGTTATTATTATTATTATTATTATTATTATTATTATTACTATTACTATTTACTCGGTTTTCAATCACGAATGTCAACATAAGTTACATGAGCACTGGGAGTCAATTTACAATCTTATTGAAGGCCTACAATTAGTAGGTGGTAGACATTTCGGCATTCAGTGTTCTAATATTTCTAGGTGTAGGGGAGTATACCTACTTCCTCCCCGCCCTTCCTCCCTACACCCCCACCCAACCCCCCCCCCCCCCCCGCCTATTTTGTTTCGGAATTACCAATGACGCCAAGGGATGTGCTCTGCGGGGTCGCAACATCTAAATGCCAAATCTAAAGACCCTGTAAATGATTATGAATGCGAACACTTTGCTGGCTAAACATTTCGCTCGTAAACATCTGCATTGTTATAGCTATGGCTCTGTGCTTCAATTACATGTCCTCCTTAATCTATTTTCAACGTTGTTTATATATTTGCCACTAATATGAAAGTTTTCTATACAATTAGACATATGAGTGTACATTTTTGTTGTTGTTTTGCAATAACTTGCGTGTAATCAGCGATTGGGTGATAGAATTTGTTTATGTCTCAATTCTGAGCAAACTTTGACGCAATGTCCGATCACTTTTAATCATTTGATCACAGTTACCTACGTTTGTCACGGTAAAAACCTCAATCTGCGCTGTGATCCCACACGAGAGGGCCCATTTAATATCGATATTCTCTACGCCAATTACGGAAGACTTAGCAAAAAGCTCTGTGGGGGCACATCCAGGGACAGAACCAACTGTAACACCGAAGACAAAGCGAAGTCCGTTGTCTCCAATGCTTGCGAAGGTAAATCGAGCTGCACCGTTCCGGCGACCAATAGCTTCTTCGGTGGAGATCCCTGCAGCGGAACGTCGAAATACCTAGCCGTTAAGTACGCGTGCGTGCCTCCCGGAACTCCGCTGAAGAAATATGCCTGTCAGAATAGAGTCCTTAACCTCCGCTGCCCAGCTGGACGAAAGCTGCAGATTCGGACCGCTGTTTACGAACGCCGGAGAAAGGAGTGGTGTGCACCAGTGACGAAGACCCCTTCGTGCAGATCTCCAGTAAGCACCCTCCGCAAAGTAAAGTCGCTCTGTGAAGGGAAGAACTCTTGCCAGGTATCCGCTTCAAACCGAATGTTTGGCGACCCATGTCCAGGCACGCAGAAGTACCTTGCAGTTCATGCTCGGTGTAAGTGTGAAGATTTAAAAAAAAAAAAAAAAAAAAAAAACTAGACTTGGAATTTGTCATACTGACAAATTAGGTGATCCTATCTATTTGGAAATCAATGATTTAAGTCCTGATCCCAATAGGCATGACCATAAATGTTTCATCTGCGTTTAGGGGACATTGACCGTGTGATGTTTGGATTCTCATTTAGAAAAGGGAGTCAGACCTGCCATCTTTGGTACCGACTTCAATATACACTAACGAAGATACAGAATGAAGTATATTTGACCTTTGACCCCACTTTGCACACCCAAGATGGCATCTGAGCAAAAAGTGGTTATTTTGTGAAATGATTCTTGTAATTAGGTCTTTGCGTGTGCAAAATATGGGAAAGATAGGACGAGTATTCATTAAGATACAGGATGAAGCATTTATGACCTTTGACCCTAATTTACATACCCAAGATGGTGTCCGATCAAGTAGTTGTTATTTTTTGAAATAATGTACGTGACACAAACTAAATATGCGGAAAATATGGGGGTGATAGAAGCTGTTTTTCTTGAGTTATTGCAAAGAAAGTTGCAGAAAGAAAGAAGTATCTCAATACATCGAAGATAAGCTTTAATTTCAACCAAGTTTTTTAACGCGATACCGACATTGTATGAAAAATGGAGGGTACATGACAATAGCCCAAAGTCTCAGCTACAACATATTAAAATCTGGAAGAAATTTACCAAAGGTTAAGTGAGCTAGTGCTCGATAAAGACAATCATGTCAATTTTCATTTCCAGATAAACTCCACTTCAATAGAGATAACACGTAAACTGGTCAAATTTGACACGGTTACATTCAATCCATTTTACGAGGTAATTACCTCACTCAATCAAAACTATGACTGACAAAAAAGAAAGAGCAAGTAATAAGCTACAACATATTAAAATCTGGGAGAAATTCACGGAAGGGTAAGTGAGCTAGTGCTCGATAAATTCAATCGTGTCAATTTTCACATCTAGAAAAATTCCCTCCCATAGAGATAACACGTCATAGCGAAGATAAAGAAAGAAGTGCGTATGACCTTTGACCCCACTTTGCACAGACAAGATGGCATCTGAGCAAAAAGTGATTATTTTGTAAAATGATCCTTGTAATATGGTCTTCACGTGTGCAAAATATGGGAAAGATAGGACATGTATTCACCAAGATACAGGATAAAAACACTTATGACCTTTGACCCTAATTTACATACCCAAGATGGCGTCTGATCAAGTAGTTGTTATTTTATCAAATAATGTACGTGACATGAACTAAACATATGCAAAATATGGGGGTGATAGGGGCTGTTTTTCTTGAGTTATTGCAAAGAAAGTTGCAGAAAGAAAGATAGATCTCAATACATCGAAGATAAGCTTTAATTTCAACCAAGTCTTTTAACTTGATGCCGACATCGTATGAAAATATGCAGGACACACTTACGATAGCCCAAGTCTGAGCTACGACATATTAAAATCTGGGAGAAATTCATCTAAGTGTAAGTGAGCTAGTGCTCGATAAAGATAGTCATGTCAATTTTCATTTCCAGAAAAACTGCACTCCCATAGAAATAGCACGTAAACTGGTCAAATTTGACAAGATTACTTTTAATTCATTTTTACGAGGTGATAGCGTGATCCAATCAAAATTTTGTAATTGCACTTTTGAAAGACCATTTAATAAGCTACAACATACTGAAATATCGGTGAAAATTGGCAAAGGATTAGTGAGATACGCTGGAATGAACTTCAAATTTGATGACGTCATTTTGACAATTTACCTTTTTTATTTTATTAAGAAATTTGATATCTTTTAATCATTTTTTCAGCATCACCAACCCATGAAATGACATGTACAACTCATCAGCTTTCAGAATATGTAAAGAAAATGGGGGGTCACTGTCCATCCTGACGAGTAAAATCGGATTTGAAATTGGCGGTTTTTTGGCATAGTTGCACTATCTATCGCCATTGACGCGCGCGCGGAATTTCAACTTTGACGGGCCCGTATGACGTCATATTGAGTCGGAGTGACTTGAAACTTGGTAGAAATGCTCCTTGACATTTCAGGCATCCGATCAAAGTGAAAAAACGGGAAATTTCTATTGCCTATGAGCTGTGCGTGCGTATATGCGCGCGCGCGTACGCGTCCGTCCGATTTTTTCAATTTTTCAAAAAATGCGTCAAATGGTCTGAAACGTGTGCAAAAAAAAAATTTGAGCTCGATTGGAGCATACAAATATTTCGCACGTTTTAAGGTATAGATGAATTTTGAGAATATGAGTAGAATGCGCTTGACTTGAAATATATGTGACGTAATTTCATTGAAAAATTCCATTCCATTAATGAGATATGATTGAGAATGTGTTTTCATATAATGACGTCATAGTGACGTCACGGTCGACTGATCACTATGATTTTACTAGATCTGTCGTCTTTGGGACACGATACATACATGGTATAAGTTTGAACTTGATAGGCATAGCACTTTCTGAGCTAACCTCTGCACAACTTTTGGGGAGAAATAAAGAAAGAAGAAGAAGAAAGAATCCGTACAGATACAGAAGGTGATCCGAGAGGATACTCGGATCACCTAATAAAAAAAAAATTCACGAGCTCGACACCCACGAGTCATACAACTCACGAGTCATATAGCCCACGAGTCATACGGTCCTCGAGTTATATACATTTTAGCTCAAGCAGTGGCGGATCCAGAGGGGCGCAAGAGGCGCACCCCCCCCCCTTTATCTATCGTTGAAAACAAAAGAAATAAAAAGAAAACATTTATTTATTTATTAATTTATTTATGTATTTATTTATTTATTTATTTATTTATTCAGTCTTTTTTCAACAGGGTAGTCCCATCAGAGGGCAGGTACTGTTCTTACTGGGCCCTGCCCAAACAAACATTACAGTTGACAAAACCAAGACATATACATCAAATACAACACGCAGTATGTGGACAAGTACAATTCTTCCACCGAGTCCCCTACATACAGTCACACAATAACTATACACTGACAATTACACGCTTACTAGTCAAACAAGCAATAACATGGTGGGCCTACGTATCTCTCATAACCAAACAATTAACCATAAATTTCATCAAAAATCAAAACTGTCACTGAAAGTGATAAATACCCCCACCCAAAACGGAAAGAAATGAACCCAACCATCTTATTATATTCTTACTATAACAAAATTATTAACATAACAATATATTACTCAACATTAAATTGATATATACTGCCTACTGACATTCACATATACAGCTGTATATCATATCTCTTATTGAATGCTCAAAATCTGAGAAAAATGAATATATCGGTAATTTCTGTGATTGTCAGTAAAAACGCTGTTGCCATGGTAACACAATGTATAACATGAGAAAAAATTGAATTCTAGACAACTATGATATCAAAGATCATATCATATCCCAAATTTCAAATCAAATACTCAAACGCTAAAAAAAAGCAATATTATTCTATAATTTTCATTCAAATGATGTTGTTACCATGGCAGCACACTTTTCAACTATAACATAACATAAATTTTTAACATCTAAATCGTATAATAATCACAAATGCCAAAATTTCAGACCAAATAC
Organism: Diadema setosum; assembly: GCF_964275005.1. Classification (NCBI taxonomy): domain Eukaryota; kingdom Metazoa; phylum Echinodermata; class Echinoidea; order Diadematoida; family Diadematidae; genus Diadema; species Diadema setosum. Next base: position 29,906,627 of record NC_092703.1, on the reverse strand, counting down.
TCAAAACTCATATGATGAGTTAACGAAACCCATATTTTTTATATGATTTTTCATTCAAAATATACTATTACCATGGCAACACATTGTTCAACAGTTAACCAGAAAGCCTATGATTTTTTTTTATGATATATAATTTTTTATATGATTTTTCATTCAAAATATACTATTACCATGGCAACACATTGTTCAACAGTTAACCAGAAAGCCTATGAAATGAAACCCGGAAGTGGCACCAGAAATATTAGTTGCGCCCCCCCCCTTTACAGAATTCCTGGATCCGCCCCTGTCAAGAGTCAAAATTTCTAAGAGCCGAGCTCGACAGGATAAATAGCGTCATCTATAAACCAATGATAACTTGCGAAGTGAGCTCATTGTGCTAATAATAAGCCAGTTCGGAGTTCCACTTTGCGCATGAGTAGAAAGAGGGTCATATCGTACCAACAGGCATGTTGGTTTTTAAATTCACTGGGATAAGCATCTGTGATGTAACGATTATTCATGTACATCCCCCTGACAGCAAAAATGGTATCTAGCAATATCAATAGAAAGAGACTGCTAATACATTCAATGCAAAATAATAAAATGGACATGATGGATGTTCTCCAAAGTGTTAACTGACTGATCATTCTGGTCATCTGGTCTATGCAAGTTCATTCTTTGTTTAAACAGGATCGATGAATCCCATTGTTGCATAAAACTTATGCATTATGTCGCCCTTAAAACTAGTGACTTGTCCCATACCCGACTGAGAGAAAAAAAAAAGGTCATTCGTACCAATAAACCCATGAGCTAACTCCGAACTAGCTTATTTATGCAGTGTACTTTATATTGTTTTGGTAGTGGGCCTGTTTCACGTGGTACTTATCTAGCTCGTGGGCTCTGTGACGTGGGTGCAGTCGTGAACTATTTTCGATGTCGAACTCGAGGGCAGTTTGACTCGTGGGTGTGGAGCTCGTGGGACGACCCCAATGAAATGACCTCCCGAGTCGAAAAATACAATACCTTGAGAAATCAACGCGCTTTGATAGGTATTTCGCAATTGTATTTTCTCAATAATGCAACAACAACGATCGGATAAACAATCACCAACTGTGTCTCAGTGACACCAGAAAAGAAGTTTAAATAGAGGGCTCGGGAAGGAAATAAAAACAAGGATTACAAACATGGAAATAGTCAATCGACTAAGAGCAACAACAACAACAAAAAATCTATAGCAACATCTAGCATTTACAAGACATACAAATAACCAAACAAAAATGAAACAAAAGTGAACCGAATTTAATTGATTCTTCTGCAACAATTGCAAATGTTCAAATGAATCATTTTTTATGCGTCGAGTTGTTGTTGTTACTGATCGACAAATTGTCCTACATCTATGATGTAAATAAGCATCCTATTATTCAGCGTTTAGTGGTAGCCATGATCAAAACATCATAGGCATACATACCCCGGTAGGATTCGAACCTACGACTTTCTGATAACCGGACAGGTGTCTTATCCACTAGACCATGCACCGAGCTTCCACCGAAAGCCAGTCAACTGGTTGTAATCTTTATAGCATGCAGGGGGAGCTGCGTAGATTTAAATTCATGATTTTTTTTTTTTAATGCATAGAGTTGTTTTCATTGTAATTGACTCTCGGTTCAATGCACTTTGGGCAAATCAGTGTAAACTTAGACATTTGTTGTTTATGACTGTGTGTATTTTTTTTATGTAAATTCAAAATCCTGTTATACATCTTTTGTAGAAATAATGATAAAATCTTACCGTTCACATTTACAGGCATCCGGTAGTCGTAAGGAAGGATATAACTGGAACGGATTTACGCCCTCTTCGGACGATGAACGACCTTGGAACCCAAACGCTACTCTCAGTGTGTTGACCACCTCGGGCATCTCGGCGGAACATATTACCCATCTTTTGACTACTTTATTGTTTCATAACAAACAAGCAAATAGAAAATCTAAAAAAAAAAAAAAAAAAAAAAAACTTATGTGTAAGAGAAATATTGTTAAACAGTTTGTACATTTAACGTACAATGTAATCTATAATAGCGTAGCTTAAACCACTGAAACTTAACAAAAGAATGAAACTAATTGAAGCAAAAATAGCGAGAGATTCGAAATTGCCCTGTAAAAAGATGGAGAATGGATTGGAATACAAAAAAAAAAGAGAATAAAGAATTCACTGGTATAATTTCTAATTGGCAATGACTTTGGATTGAAGCCTGATAAAGCCTGAATGTTGTTGGCTGTTCAATAAAAGACTTAGCTCTCCGCAGTAGGTGCAGGTTACATCCAGTCTTTTAATACGACATTCTCAATTTACTTAGTCAACTTCAAATCACATCGATTCATCACATCGCTTTCACCAAGATTGACGTTGTTTTGATATATACATGATTATGCAGACGTTGTTAAAAGGTACTAGTCTATATTGTGAGCTAATTACAGTGTGAGCACATTTTTCAGGTTAAAAAGCTACAGTAACTGCACAAGAAACAATTTCACATCAAAACTCTATAATAATTGTTAAAAGCTGCTTCTAAATCTTGGCGGCTTAAGAAGCTAAAAACAAGCAGATGCCACGTGCGTTTAGTAGCAAAGATCAACTTTAGGCATATAACCGACACCGTTTTACATACTGATAGTCATCAAGCCCATATTATGCATATTGACTATGATTAATCTAAGTGTCTCTCTCTCTGCCTTTCCTTAATTCATTGGGAGTTTATTAACGAAATGGACTTACAAAATCCACATAAAAATATTCATATAATCAGTCCACCATGGTTTTTACCATGGATATATAACACGTGGTTTACGGTATAATCATATTTGAATGTTATAATCGTTATTGATTTCTTTCATTATTTTCAATACGTCTAGTACAACCTGTTGTTCACATTTTTTTCTTCAGTATCATTATAATCGTGTCCATTTTTGGCATATTCCACCTTTCGCCATAGCAGGAAATAGAATAAGACGTACAACGATCTTTCAAGCATGTAGCTCCAGCTGTCACTCTCCCTTTATGGTAACTGAAAAACATGCTGTCCGTGTCATCTTATAAACCTTTGCTTTGCGGTTAAAGGAGAAACAAGTAAACAATAAAATAAGGTTGATATTCCAAAACGTCTACGTGCGTGTTCTTATTCCAGTGATGAGAGAGCGTTGTCAGGTTTGTTTGCTTGTTTGTTTGTTCGTTGTTGTTGTTGTTGTTGTTGTTGTTGTTGTTGTTGTTGTTGTTGTTGTTGTTTTTAGTCCAACTTGAGGGCATGCATGTAAATATTCTGTAGACAGGTTTTGGTCTTTTTTGTATTTACGTCTATATAGGCGTACTTTTAGGCAACATTTTCGCCTGCAGGTAGATTTTAGAGACGCACGGTATTGCCAATGTACATCATTTTCAATCGAAATGATCTGACATTATTTTTTTTTTTGTTTCGTAAACTTGATGGTTATTATTCTGTCAACCTGCCCATAAACTATGGACTATCTTCGAAAGAAGTGATTATCAATTGTTGCCAAGTGGTTGGGAAACAGTACACCGTCCATCTATCGTACAAAGCATGCTAACTATAAAAAACGTGTACGATATTATGCTGATTCAATCTGAACTCGCACAATCTTTTACCTTGTTTAGCTCTCTCTAGTCTATACTCTACAATACAGTGCACGTACATCTTTAACATACAGTGTATCTATGTCATTCTTCCCTTTCTTATTTGCAATTTACCATGTAAGTTTGACGCCAAAATACGAGAAAACCAATACCGGTATGCACACACGTGAAAAAAGCAGAAAAATGGCCCATGTGTCAGATATAGACTATAATCATGAACCGCTGATCGAAACAGCTTTATACTCGTGAACACTTCACTCCGACGACATTTTGATTTTAACATTACAAACTGATGTTTTATACAAGTAAAAACAGCGCTAAGACGATAGACATTAAAATCCCCCTCCCCCCCCCCCCGTAAAAAAAAAAAGTTAAAAAGGAAACGGAACGTAAATATAGAGGGGGCAAAAAAAAAAAAGAAAGAAAAAGAACACGCCCGCCCGCACACACACACACACACACACGCACACACACACAACACACATACGTATCCACTGCGCTTAGTAGTCGCTGGTGGCGTTTTCTTTTTCTTTCGGCGATCGTGCTGCACAGACGATGCTTCTTTTTGCAATGTGAAGGTCGACGCTGCAGGTTTAGATTTCGCACTATCGTCAACTATCCTCAATTCGCTCTTGTAGTAAGTCTCCCTTCATCTGACGTCTACGCATATCCAGGTAACTCATCAACTTAATTCATGAATTGCGGCTGATACAACAAAATGTTGATGGAGATAATATTGTCATAAATAAGACATTTAAATAAGTTATTCAGGTAAATTGACAAAACAATTTCATGTTAATCTAGAGCGTAAAAGGTAATAAAATTTTGTCGGTGTGTGATCTTGACTGATTTTCTTTTTGCGCTCTTTGTGTGCGTGTGTGTTAGATTTGTATGTGCATTGTTAGTGTTGTGTGTGTGTGTGTGTTCTTTGTTTCATATTCTTTTTTGTTGGATCGATGCAGATTTCGTCTTTGAAATGTTTAATATTTCTACACCAGTGCAATTTATCAATGATTCCTGTTTCCCCTTATATATATATACATATATACATATATATATATATATATATATATCTGATTTTGTTTTGTTAATTCAGATTGATATTCCCGGACAAGTTGTGAATTTTCACTCATAAAAAATGATGACTATTACTGAGCGAAACACTTTGAGTTGAATTGAATTTATTTTAGTTTTAAAGTTTATTCTATGTTTTGCTTTTCTATCCATAACGTTCCTTTACGACCACATGCATAGATGTTACCCAGTAAGAAGTTTCACATTTGTGTAAATGGACTTCGATTAGCAAGTGCCAGCTATGTCGGAATGTTGTGTGTGTGTGTGTTTTTTTTTAGTAAGTTTTAGTAAGTGCATTGAAGGTGCGGGGTTTGAATAAAATGATTTGAATAATCATGTTTTAAAGGGCTTTGAGCATCACAATGGTTGTACAAAAACGTTGTGGAGGATATATACTGACATTACTGTCGTTATCTTGATCATGAATAAAATTTTTGTGTCATAAGTATCATCATTATAATTATTTGGGTCTTATTATCATTATTAGTATTATTATTATCATTATTATTAGTAGTAGTAGTAGTAGTAGTAGTAGTAGTAGTAGTAGTAGTAGTATTGTTATCATCATTATTATTTATCATTTTTATTATAATCATCATCTAAATACTTTTATCAGAAGCAGAAGCATCATAACAGCAGAATGTTCCTGTTAAGGAAGAAAAAAAAAACCACACACAACATATATGTCGCAAAAGAAAAGAAAATATTTACATTACAACGAAGTCCTCGGGACCAGATTTTTTTTTTTCAATATGTATTTATCGAAATTTCACTATAACTGAACAAATGAACAATGAAAAACATAGAGCTGATAATTGTTTGGGCCTGAATGTTTACTTCGTTGTAACCAGAATTTCGTTATAATCGTGTTCGTTATGATAGAAGTGCACTGTAATCATTATTATCAGAAAGAAGCTGTTTTGGCTCGATCAGTGGATAAAATCCAGAATTATCTACCCTGATTCGAGACCCCCTGACTGCGTTTTGATTGTGCATTTAGACGACTTAAAATCAATGGTTCCGTGGTTACTTACGAGCATTTATTGCTAGCTCTTTAGCAGCCACTTAAATCAATCCAATTTAGTTCATATTATCATCACTGGAAAAAAATATCAGTGTATAATACACACTACTTTGACCTACTATCCCATTGTACTTACCCCTGCTTATTCAAAGGGGGCAATCATACCGACTGTATAAGCAATACATAAAAAAGTCTTTCGGTCACATAATGACTTACAGGTCACGGTGTGACCGACATCAGTGGCTGCTGACCAATCTTAATTATTTAACTCAATATTTTGACCCATATTTGGGGGCTACGGATTATTTGTTCCATAAATGTTTGCTGAAAATATCCCATGTACGTGCAATCGGTGACGAGCAGTCACTAGCAATATCCTATCTCTACGTTATATCTGACAGTTATTTTTCGATATTTATCGAGTTTTTGATGAGGATAACTCAGCTGTCAGTGGTCAGTGGTTGTCAGACAAACAATATAAATTTCTGTCGATTAGAACGTGGACTAATAATTACACTGCCCAACATAAATATTGATGTCGCCACGAACAGGAGAAAATTATAAACAAATGATATACCTCAGTTAAATTTGTATTTCCCACTATTACAAATAACTTCACATGATCGCTATGATTATGTGGTACTAGAGTATCTGATTCTTGTCGTAGCTTCAAGAAATAGTTCAATAAGATAGAAGATTAAAACTAATTAAAATCATTAACGTGAGTGTAGGTTTTTTTTTTGTTTTTTTTTTGTTTTGTTTTTTACAAGATGTTATTGTCAAGGGAGAGGTGAGAGTTGAGTATGTTTCCTCTTTTGGTCAAAACAAGCATGTCGTGTTTTATCCACTGTTGACGATCGATATGGCATCATAAATTATCAACCATCTCTTTAAAGATCTGTCTATAGTAGTATGGAGAACCCAGGAATGTAGTTTAAAAAAAGATAGAGACAAGTTAAACATTCAAAGAAGTAGCAGTTGTTTGTTGCTGTGGTAGTGGACAAGCTTCTTCTCTGGGACACGGGTAAACATGCAGGACTGTATTTATGGAGTTGTTTCTTCTCGCAGTTGAAGCGGTGGATAGAATGGTAAACAGAAAGTGAAGTTTAAGAAGAAAAAAAATCTCCCTGTATGTGTATATGAAGCAAAACTCTCTCTCTCAAAAAACAAAACAAAACAAAACAAAACAACAACACATAAACAAAACAAAATGTGCAAATGATGTCCATTGTTGTGATCGTGGGATTGTTTTCCTCTGATAGCATCGAAAACGCTCATTTGATTCACGAATAATCATGGTAACACTTATGCAAATCGTATTATTGGGAGATTACGCCAAGACGTATAAGAGTTCTCAAAGAGTGGTGAGGTGAGGAGATCAAAAAATGAGGTTCGACGACCTTCTGGAGAAAGCGGGGTCATTCGGCCCCTTCCAGCACCGCGTCTGTCTTCTGGTCGCCCTCCTGGCCGCCCCCGCAGCTTTCCACTCCATGATACAAGTCTTTGTCGGCGAACCCACGGACCACTGGTGCAAGGTGAGCCGCTCTGAAAAAATTTAATTTGGTTTTCGGGAGGTGGTGCAGTTTGTTTCTGATTCTTTTCTTTTTTTTTTTTTGTATGCGAAAACAGATTATGATATGAACAGAGAGGAAAGACAATGATTAGAATAGTAAATGCTCATTTAAGTTTCAGCTTCAGTTTGTTGAATTTCTCTACTTGTACAAATGAAATCGCTCAGACGAAATAAATAATTGTCACGTCAAAATATGAACAAGGGTACTCAAAAGAAATAGACATAACACGTTTTTATTATACGTAACAGGTGGAGGAAACCGTTATCGTAAAGCAATTCAATTGACTGGGATAACGGCCTCTTGGGAATATTTTATGTTTTCTTTTGCTTTATTTTGTGTTGTTTTTATTATTCTGTCTTATTTCCAGCTGGAACCAAAGGACCCAAACAAATACACTCAGATAAACAATCTCAACTTCAGAGCAGTTTCAATATATTGTAGCCGAGGAGGACAACACAAGGGGAATATAATATGATAAGACAGAAACGAAAATTAAGGGACAAAGAATTAAGGGGGATACCTGAATAGGAAACAGTTGAGAGAAGAGAGGCGATAGTACACAGCGTTTATGAGTTTGGTTCTATATACGAAAATGAAATTGTGACCCCACCCCCCCCCCCCAAAAAAAAAGTAGAGAGAGAAAAATATCATGTTCTACAATAAACATATATTATGTGACTGAGAGAAAAAATTAAAAGTCATCTAAGGAAGATAGAAAGTTATCGAGGAAACTTCAGGAGAGTGATTGGTTCTGATATCAGTAAATGGGAAGAGGAAGAAGAAAGTCGTGAGTATTCTCGCAATAAATAAATGTCGAAAGGATGACGGGAAACGTTAGTGCCTAATCTGATTTGTTTGTTAATTTGTCTTTTGAGGGAGTGGGTGTTCTGGAATAATGGAAAGAATAGGCTACGTGGACAGAACGTTTTCCAAATGAATCCGTCATGAATCTATCATGGGTTAAAATCATAGACAAAAAAGCGTTGTATTTTTCGAGAACCCCCCCTCCAAAAAAAAAAAAAAAAAAAAGGATGCCTGCAAATGAGAATTTGGTTCATTTGAAAATCTTATGATTAGATAAGCTTCTATTAAAAAAAAAAAAAAAATCATTTGAGCATTGTCAACCCTCAATCATCCAAAATATCTATGGTATGATTGCCCTTGGGTATAGAAATAAAAATATATTTTGTAGTATCCTTCCAGAAGTCTTTAACCAGAAATTCAAGTCATATGTAATTATGTGACTGTCGTTGGCCATGTTTAAAAAGATACTTTAATATACAACATGCATTGTGTAGGTTCTAACACCAGATTTAATCTGATTGAAAAAAAAAATGATTGAAAAAAAAATCAAATCTGACAAAACACATAAATGAATGAACATAGTCGACTAGCTTTCAGTAGGATTACTGTATACATGGAGTTGCTGAATGTTAATTTCCTGAATTAAGGTTACCTACTGGGAGGACGTGGACTGTAGGGAGTGGAATCTGACCGACTCGGCCTGCGAACAGGCGAAGAAAAACAGCAGCATCCCTGTCACTTTTGAGGACGGCGAGGTAGTCTACGCACAGTGCAGCATGTACAACGTTACAGGTGATTCATATTTTCATTTAAAGTTTGTAGGATTTTTATATTAATCATCTTGTAGGCGCAAGTATGGATTTTGAATTTCAGCAAGTTCTAAGTGCCAGGGAGTGCCGAGAGGGATAAAAACACCAACAACCAAACACTGATCAAAGAAAATACAGCACTTTATCTAACAATAGCTAATAAATATCAGGCAGTATCCAGTACAAGCACGAGAATACACTTATCGAACAAATATTGAAACAATGCATCCAGGTTTGCTATGTGAATATAATAACAACGTATACGCTGATAGTTCAGTAGAATCTGCTCAATGAAAAAAAAAGGAAACAGGGTAATCTATTAATCAACCTTTGAGAATAGGCCTACTTTCTGTGGCAATGGGTAATCCTTTTGAATTTTTATGGACCGCAATTGACCTAAAAATCCCAAGCGTAATAGCTAAGCAAACTGTGATATCAAGATAGCGGGTGCGTGCACGTAGAAAGGTCTTTCCAGCGAACAGCTGGGGAGTGAGCCCCGACATGTGCTGATGTGGTCACGTGATCACGTGATTGTACATGATGTATGTAATCACATGATTATGCACGAGAGTGCTGCAACGACGGTAAATGTTTGTGTGGTACAGCTTTTGCCGACATAGCATCAAACACATAAAAAACTAAGACGTGTAGTGGAATGACTAATTGCCCTCATTGTCATTTCCAATGACACTTGCAACTCATGTTTCATTTCTCACACTCATGGTGAGTTAGAGCTAGTCATGTCGATGGATCATGAATACTATGCATGGCATAAAATTTTGGGTGAACCGAATCGCTCTTTATTTCAAATTTCGTGGCTACCCCTAATAACATAAACATGTCACTGATGCAAATTGATAGACACACATTTACAACTTTGAATTAAAGGGATAGTGTAGCAGGTTGGAGATGAGGAATGGGCTTTTAACTTTTGTGCAAGATACCAAGAAACCACTTTTGAAATAGTTCAGAGCATATAAGAGAAATTCAAAGTTTATTTGATAAAATTCGGTTTTGGAATGGCTGAGACATGCGAAAACAAAGTAGAACCAAGCGATCGTAATAAAAGGTTGGTCCTACCTTTCATTAAGATCGATCTTTTTGGATATCTCAGACATTTCAAAACCAATTTTCATCAAATAAAAGTTGAATTCCTCTTGGAATATCATGCTCTTTCACATTTGATAAGAGGTTTTTCATATCTTACCAAGAAATGTTAGAAACCTGAAGTTAGGTCTCGACCAAAACTACATGTTCCCTTTAAGCATGCCATGCTAACAGAAATGACTTTCTGTAGTTATGCTGTAATAGGACACCAGCTTCAACGTTTCCTCGTGTTTATCATGTATAGTGATTTCTTCTGTTTTAATGTCAGGCGACCAGTTCTATCCGTCTTACGATGGCTCCCAAAACGGAACGAAGAGCCAACTCCCGTGCCAAGATGGATGGCTGTACGACAAGAGTGAAATCAAGTCATCAATCGTGATGGATGTAAAGTGTAAACCTTGCTATGATCATTCAGATTTCTGTCTGCGGATGGTCACAAACACATGCACCTGTTTTGTACTCACTGTCAAATTTCACGATCAAGTTTTATTTTCTAGAAATATAAATGGGTTCATGAATATGACTATTGTGTCATAGAAAACAAAATCTAGCTTATGCCCCAATTGAATATAGTGAATTTAGCCACAGTAGGCCTAGGCGCCTACTTGGTAATGAAGCCCTTTATGATACCTGCCAATTTCCACTTAATTCTCAAAATTCACTATTGTTATGAAGTTTCATAAAGTTGTTGTACTTTATTTCTTTCCATATTTTTCGGTTCAAACAAAATATGAAATTTGATGATTTTGGTAAAAGTTAGTGGTAAACGTTGCGGTTTGCTCCGTGTTCGTCAAGAAATAACATTTCGTAATGAACTAACATTTAGATTTAGAAATATCACAAAAGACAAGATTTAATTGTGACAATCACAAACGACAGAGTAAGAGAGTGAGAGAGAGAGAGAGAGAGAGAGAGAGCAAACAATTTAAGTGAGGGTATCAGATTTTCTTGTTTATGTTGACCTCAATAAAACCGATTGTAATGATGACTTTGTAAAGTATGTTATGTACATACAAGCAAGGTCTTGAGATCAATAGAGTAAAGTTTAGAGAAGTCATGCTTGTTATCTTTACACCCTCATCCCGCGTGGGGAATTACACTACAATTTGCCATCTATAAGATATATATATATATATATATATATATATATATATATATAATATAGTATACAAATAGTGAATGGTCACGAGTGCAATGGTACGAGATTTCGCACGAGGTGAAAGATAGAGGCGAATAGTGCGAAATCTCGTTCCATTGCACGATTAAAGACCATACACTATTTGTTTTATACAACGTCCAAGTAGATCTTTGTTATTTGGTTGGAGGATTGTTGGGTAGGTCTAAGTAGGCCTAGAAGTAAATATAGCCATACTTACATGTAGCCATACTTACATGTGGATCCACTGCACTTACATGTAGCCATACTTACATGTAGCCATACTTACATGTGGATCCACTGCGATTCTCTGTCTGGCTTGTGCAATCGGTGTAGATACAGGTCACAGCTAGCGCTCGTACACTAGCACTACGTAGGCCTACCCTACGCGCATGCATGTACCGCACACGTGCACTGCGCTAGCTGCATGCGATCCTCAATATGCAACACACAGTACATGCAGTACCGTACAATTTCTCGAACCGTGGAATAGAACGAAAAAATCGAACCAAGTTGCACGCAAAAATAGAACAAAAATTGCACGGCGCGTTGAATGGAGTACTTATTGAATATCACGTCACCAACAATCCTCCAATCAAATTACAAGGATCTACTTGGTTCGATTTTTTCGTTCTATTCCACGGTTCGAGAAATTGTACGGTACTGCATGTACTGTGTGTTGCATATTGAGGATCGCATGCAGCTAGCGCAGTGTACGTGTGCGGTACATGCATGCGCGTATGTGTCTACGTAGTGCTAGTGTACGTGTATATGAGCGCTAGCTGTGACCTGTATCTACACTGATTGCACAAGCCAGAAAGAGAATCGCAGTGGATCCAAATGTAAGTATGTCTATATTTTTCATACATATGTAGACTTCTAGGCCTACTTAGACCTACCCAACAATCCTCCAACCAAATAACAAAGATCTACTTGGACGTTGTATAAAACAAATAGTGTATGGTCTTTACTCGTGCAATGGAACGAGATTTCGCACTCGGTGAAAGATGAGGCGCACTATTCAACTCTTCTTCTTCTTCTTCTTCTTCTTCTTCTTCTGATTAAGTCTGCCTCCTTCAATAGACTGAAGATTCTTGCCTAGTTGAATAGAGCGCCTCTATCTTTCACCTCGTGCGAAATCTCGTACCATTGCACTCGTGACCATTCACTATTTGTATATTATTAGTTATATAAATATATACAACTCTGTATCCAGCTTCAGGGAGACACAGTATGGAAATGTGTACCGGTAATAAAAATTGCCAGCAGTAAAGTATGCATTGAATTGGATAAAATAATAGTTGAAAACGTTAATGAGATAATGAGATAATAAGCATGCAGTGTCCCCCTAAAGCTTGATTCAAAGTTATATTTATAGAGGCCTCGATAAAAGCGGTGCCGGGATACTATATTTATCTTTAGGTGGCCCCATTGGGCAAATAAGATTCAAAATGGATTGTTACTTTTGCTTTTATTTATTCAATACATATCTTTGTCGGGCTACCAAAGTTTCAGACTTAAACATTTCCCGAACGGGCTACCAGACAAAAGAGAAGTTAGTGTGGAACCCTGTTTATACCGACGTTATCTTAACTTAGTTGCAGATGCCAAAGATGAGTAAAATTTAAGATGTTAATGTGGTTTACAGTTCAGACGAAGTTGGCAATAGGTTGAAATCGAAAGTTTATCATCTTAACTACCCCCTGCCTGTAATGTCGAGGTCTAAGAATGCCGTGATATTTTATGGATTTATGACCTAGTGTTCGGAAAATGTTCATCTCTCAATCTTTCATTAATCCTTGATTGCAGTGGGATCTTGTTTGTGATAAGAAGAACTACCCAGACTACGCTCAGTCTGTCTTGTACGGCGGCTACTTGTTTGGATCAATGTTCTTCGGATATCTTGCAGATAGGTATGCAGTTTAGATCACTTAGATGTAAAAATTGCTACTAGTGGCACTGATAAAGTGCAAAATACAATCATGATACAGCTATATATATATATAAAGATGAGTAAACAATATCTCTAACTTCAGTTCAATTTCTTTTTTAATTCAGTTATATTTTATTTCAGTCAAACAAAAAGTGATACAATATCAGGGCCGTGGTACGTTTTTCAAAGTGAGGGGACCGGCTTATTTGGAACAGGGTGGAGCGGACGTTTTGCCGCCACTTCTCTACCAAAAGCCAAAAAACAAAACAAAAACAAAACAAAACAAAATAGAAATAAAAAAAAAACAAAGCGAAAAAAAACCCAGACACACACACAAAGTCAGGACCCAATATTTCCTGAATAAAAAAGTGAGAGCCCCAAAAAGTCAGACCGTATATTTTCTTCAAAAAAGGCCCCCCCCCCCCATTGGCACGGCCCTGTATTATAATAAGCATACATTTCTCAATTCAAATTGTTCAACAACTTGAAAGCGGTACGAGTGATGATAAGTATGATACAAAGTGTATGTACGGATAATCATATAACGAGAAAACAGTACTGACTTTGCAATGACAACAAAGTAAAGATACTTCAACAAACAGGATGGGACAGTTACGGACTTACCATTTAAGTGGGACCTTTTTAGTGCACTAAAAATACATGTCAATGAAATATAGCATAGCATGGCTAAAATATATTTCAAACGGACAATTCCTGGTGAGTTAAAAGTTAGTCTGAAAAGAATGATCAAATTTACAGGCACAACAGTGAAAATTTGATTAAAATCGAGTGAAAAATAGAGGAGCATGAACGTGGATTTATGCATCTATGAATAACAATATCCTTATCTTAATGCTTTTAAAGTAGAAGAATTGAAAAGTTTTTGATTTTCTTTTTACACATGATCAATGGAGATTTAAATTTGATAACGTCGCTACCTAACTCATTTGCACATTTATATCACCTATTTGAGAACTGTTGGGCAAAAACTTCTTTATCTTATTGTGATTTAGACAGAATTTGTCATTGGTTTGGCAGTATATTGTTTGTATCTTTTTATCGTTTGTATCTTTTCACAACAATTATTTTTGATACAGAATTCTGTACCAAAAATAACTGTTGTAAAAAAAAAATATACAAACCCAATAGAAATAGAAAACATTTTTTTTTTCTCGAGCAGATACATTCCGTGCGTGACTCTCGTCTGTTTGTAAGTTTACCAACATGAAGATTTATTCAGTGATATTCTAAGCTTGACAACATCATTTTCAACTCGTTTTTTATATCTTAATATTTTTAATCGATTCAAATATCATTGTTATATTAGAGGCTAATCAAAAGTTGTTTCTGACATGAGAAATAAACCGTCGTGCTTGCTAAAATCCTACACTGATTTTCGTTTAAACTATACCTAGAGGTCTTCTTGGGTATGATAACATAAGTTAAAGGGATCGTATAATTTTGGTTGAGACTTAACTTCAGGTTTTTATCATTTTTTGGTGAGATAGTGAGAAACCTCTTATGAAATATGAAAAAGCATGTAATTCCATGAGGATTTCAACTTTTATTTGATGAAAATTGATTTTGAAATGACTGAGATATCCAAAACAGAGTGATCCTAATAAAGTGTGGGACCCACATTTTATTACGACCGTTTTGTCTTACGTTGTATTTGGATGTGTTAGCTATTCCAAACCCAATTTTCATCAAATAAACTTTGAAATCCTCTTAAAACGATATGCTCTGCACTATTTCATAAATGTGTTTTCTTGATATCTCGCAAAAAAGAAGAAGTTAAAGCCCAATTTTCATCTCCACCATTACTGTACAATCCCTTTATGTACATTATATTTACATACATTTAATGTTTCATGATGAATAAAGTATGCTGATTAGACTGAAATATACAAATGAAGACGTAAAATATACGTAGTTGTGTGAAAAAAAAAATGTTTACCAATTAATTTTGAATACAGAATTGGGCGCCGTCCGTCGTTGTTCATTGCCATCTTTATCCAGGCAACTTTTGGAGTACTCGTTGCCTTTTCTCCAAATTATTGGGTCTACTTGGTCTTCAAATTCGTCCAAGCGGCTGGAAACAGGGCTGTGCTACTAATTGGCTTTATCATAGGTATGCACGAAAAGTTATATACGACGATGCTACCACGCTTTCGGGAATCCCTCCCAGTGAGCGTTTATTAGATAGCAAACACAAAAAACTGTAAGCTCCGCCTCCCCCCCCCCCTCCACCACCTCACTTAGTGGGTTTATCCACAACCAATCTGTGAAGACAACGCATTGCTTTATGTTTTCTAGCTTTTTTTTTTTCAAGAAAAGTTAATCTCTCTCTCAATTCTAAAATGTATCAAGTCCAATTTTATTTCCTTTTTTTTTCTGGTCAACTCCGTTCCCGACAATTTTTATGTTATTACTTAAGTTGAAAAGTCAGACTGAAGAAAAATTTACATGATACGAAACACATCTCCAGTTCTATTTCCGAACGTAAACGTCTACCGTTTGGAAAACTGTGAAGAAGAAAACATATTTTCTAGAGAAACGCCGATCAAAGCATCCACTACCGTTATAAAAAGCTAATAGATGAACAGGCATTCTATAATGTTTCTGAGTACCTTTCTCACCCTCATCCTTTACCTTTACCTTTTTAATAGGAAAATCAATAGATACACTCTATAAACAAAGTCTATGTTGAAGAAAGAACGAAATCAAACCAAATGAAACGTTGTTGTGGGTTGTTGTTTGTTTGATTTTTTTCGTCAAAGTTGTAGAATTCGTAGGACCAAAATGGCGGACGGTGACCGGAATTTCCATCCGAATTTTCTACGCTTTCGGGTTCATGATTCTTGCTCTCCTGGCCTTTTTTCTGCGGTATTGGAAAACACTGCAGATTGTCGTCTCTGCACCTCTCTACACATTCTTTATATTCGTCCCGTAAGTCGAAGATATCCAAGGCATCATTTACAACTTGCAGATGAAACAAATACCCAGGTTTAGTGCTTCAAAATAGTTCTAAAATGTATTATATTAAAGGCATTATTTACTATTTGCAGATGAAACAAATACCCCGGTTTAGTGCTTCAAATAGTTCTAAAATGTATTATATTAAAGGGATCGTATAGTTCTGGTTGAGACCTAATTTCAGGTTTCTAACCATTTTTGGTGAGATAATGAGAAACCTCTTATGAAATATGAAAGAGCATGTAATTCTATGAGGAATTCAACATTTATTTGATGAAAATTGGTTTTGAAATGGCTGAGATATCCAAAAAAGAGCGATTCAAATAAAGTGTGGGACCCACACTTTATTACGGTCGCTTTGTTTTACTTTGTTTTTGGATGTTTCAGTCATTCCAAACCCGATTTTCATCAAATAAACTTTGTATTCCTCTTAAAATGATATGCCCTGTACTATATCATAAGTGTTTTCTTGATATCTCGCAACAGGTTAAAAGCCCTATTCTCATCTCCACCAATACTGTACAATCCCTTTAAAGGCATTATTAACCATTTGCAAATGAAACAAAAACCCAGGTTACGTGCTTCAAAATAGTTCTAAAATGTGAGTTACGGACAAAAACCAACCAATGTAAAAAAAAAAAATGATAATCAGTATAATCAATGTTAAGTATTGTTAAAGGACCAGTTCACCTTTATTAACATAAGGATTGAGATAATGTAGTAATATTAGTAGAACACATCATTGAAAGTTTGAGGAAAATCGGACAATCCGTTCAAAAGTTATGAATTTTTGAAGTTTTTGTGCAGTCACCGATGGATGAGAAGACTACTGCAGTGTATGATGTCACATGCGTACAACAATTGATTTAAGGAAAATATAAATAGAATTTCACAAAATTTCATCTTTTGAAAAAAGTACACATTCCCTTGACTCGTTACTGACATGTTATGGGTAATATTATCCCCATTGCCTTTAGAAAGAGGCAAGTCAAGTGCTCTTTTATTATGCGAAAAAAAGTGAAAATATGTTGAATTTTCTTTACATTTTCTTTATACTGTTGTACTCATATGACATCACAAGCCTTAGTAGTCTCCTCCTATGATCCAGCGGTTCCAACACAAAAGTTTTAAAAATTCATGTCTTTTGCACCGATTGTCCAGTTTTCCTCAAACTTTCACTGATGTGTTAATGAAGGTGAACTTGTCCTTCAAATATACGAAATGTGAACAATAGTTGTAATAACTTTTGTTATTTCTATTCATGCTTCAAAAATAAAAATAGTTCTAAAATGTGAGTTAGGGATAGAAACAACGAATGTAAAAGTGTTAATCAGTATAATCAATGTTAAGTATTGTTAAATATACGAAATGTGAACAATAGTTATAATAACTTTTTTCATTCCTATTTATGCTTCAAAAATAAAAAATAGTTCTAAAATGTGAGTTAGGGATAGAAACAACGAATGTAAAAGTGTTAATCAGTATAATCAATGTTAAGTATTGTTAAATATACGAAATGTGAACAATAGTTATAATAACTTTTTTCATTTCTATTTATGCTTCAAAAATAGAAATACATGTAGTTCTAAAATATGAGTTAGGGAAAGAAACAACCAATGTAAAAGTGTTAATCAGTATAATCAATATGAAGTGTTGTTAAATAAATGGAATGTGAACAATAGTTACAATAAAATTGTTTCTAGAATAAACCGTCTACAGCTATGGTTTATTGAGAAAAATAGTGATATATTCTCCTTACATATTTTCGGCTTTATTGCGAATTTTTTATATGGTAGGATGTTCTGTAATACAACTGATCTACACATATGCATCAATGTGATAACTCGACATTTTAAATCACTAAATCACATTAAATCACTGCTCCCAATGGTAAACGATACCTTTAATCCTAATATGGCAATGTCATTATGAATAATTATGGATGCACAACAGATGGAAACAATGGTAATAAAAAGTTGTAACGGTCATGAATAATAATTGAATTGATAATAATCATTGATCGTCATTTATTTGCATGATATTCGGAAGACTCATTTTTGTAGGTTGTTTCTTTTTTTCATTTTGTATTCAAACGTTATACCTAATGCACTAATATCAGGAAAAAATATCAGGAAATGCTGCATTCCTTAGGTGAAGTAATACAAGACGATTTGGTTATCCAATTGAAGAAACTGTAAAATCCTTACCTCCACATATTCTTCTGTTTCTACAGATGTCTGCATCTTATACTAGTAATCATATTATCTAATTCAGTCGATATCCTCTACCTATACTCGTCTACCCATGCTTGCATGTATGTGTGTGTGTGTGTGTGTGTGTGTGTGTGTGTGTGTGTGCGTACTTATCATTATATCTTTCTATATCTCTACCTATCTTCTATGAAGGTCTGTACATTACATGTCCTTTATGTATATTTGGAACGTTCTTTACTGTAGATTCATCCCTGAATCAGCAAGATGGCTAGTTTCACAGGGAAAGTCAGAAAAGGCGACAAAAGTTATACAGCACGTGGCAAAAATTAACAGGACCAAACTACCAGATCCGGTGTTCACCGAAGCGGAGCTGAAGGAACACGTAATGATGTTGCACAATGGTTGCTATAGTAACCAGAACATAGTAGATTTCCTAGCCGCCTCATACTACCGCAGTATGTTGCACCACTATTGAATAAAATCGTCTTCCTGCTTTTCTTCATCCTTTCTTATATACCTCTTCTCTATTCGTTCTTTTTTCTTCCCCTCCACCTTATTTAGAGTGCTTTGTTGTATCGCTGATAAACAAGATTACTGAGATGACTTGGGGTATTGGCAATGAGTGCAAAAAAAAAAAAAATCATTCATATGTAATTCGTGTATTTTTATGGTTCTATGTTTGAGACAAATTGAACTGAATTGAACTGAGTGCACCTCTGAGTGTGAGTTCCAGAACGCAGCGTGCATTTACACGTGAAAAACAAAACGAGAGAGAGAAAAAAAAACCGACCTGTTCTCGGGCTTTACCCAAATCTTAGTCCACCAGTCAGTGAATGGGTGCTTCCAGCGTCTATTTGTGTGGAACTTCCCAGAGTATAGGTCTTCCACAGACCTTGAGCTTCTCCAGCAGACCAGAGTGCATCACCCTAAAATATCAATCGAATCCCGCTATGAAGAAGTTTTGAGAACCGGCGAAATATGTCGGCATGCTATTAATAATTTTTACATAATAATTGTGTCATGATCAGAGTTCTGCTCTGTTGCTTCAACAGGAGGAGCTTCCTCACGAGAGATAATTTCAGAGTATGCCTTTTTGATATAAAAAGTATCATACACTTTAAGAAAAAGCAACAACAACACAGAAATATGACGAAAGGGTGATAATCTTCAGTATCGAGCAAATGAAATTTTACTTTTACGTAAGAATTTGTCAAGTTAAGGGAATTATAATGAACATATGGTATGGTGATCGATTATAGTACCTATGCAAACTCGGACAAAAAGCAAAACAAAAACGAAAACAGAAATGAAAACAAGCTACGGCGAAGTGCCTTGGTCATCTGACTAATCGTTGTTCTTGTTGTTGCTATTGTTGTTCAGGAGGCCACAAGGGCAGACTCCAAACCGTCCGTCCTGGACTTGTTCCGGACACCGGTCCTGCGCCGCCGGACCATCAACTTCGTCTACAACTGGTCAGTATCATCGCTGACCTCGGTCAGTGCATTGAATAACTGCATGAGATTAGAAATGCATTCATCTATCAAATGTCAATTATTTTTTTCTTTTTTTGTCTCCAAACATGTCTCTGAAATTACAAAGTTTGGATTTCACTTTTGCCACCTACTACGACGTTGTAATTGAATTTTTGCATCAAGTTTTTTTTTTTTTTTTTTCACTGTATCTGATAGACAAATTAACCTATACATCGACGTATGAAATAAGCACCGTGTGAATCACTGATTTCTTTCGTGCGTATTCGCATCGTTGATGTTTTGTTTATATCTTTCATAGTTATCAAAATGAAAGTTACTTAAACTTTTTTTGTTGATTTCTGCAAATGTAAATTGTCTGTGTTAAAGGACAAGTTCATTTTAAGTCATATAGGACCTAGGTGTGAATTGAGTGAATGCAGCAATATTAGAAGAACACAATACACATACACATACAGTGAAATTTTTAGGAAAATCGGACAATCCGTTCAAAAGTTATAAATTTTTAAAGTGCCTGCGCAGTCACTAGCTGCCGGATGAGAAGACTTCTACAGTTTACTGATGTCACGTACAACTATATAAAAGACAATATCGTATTTTTTTCTTTTTTTATAAAGCACACATTTCCTTGACTTGTTATTGACGTATATTAAAGGTAATATTATTCCTCCTGTGTTTTGAAAGAGGCAGGTCATGTGCTCCTTTATTATGCGAGCAAAGTTAAAGATATGTTAAATTTTCTTCATGTTTTCTTTGCATCGTTCTACACATGTGACTGTGTGACATCACAAGCTGTAGTAATCTTTTTTATCCAGCGATAGCAGCACTAGACTGAAACTTCAAAAATGCATAACTTCTGACCGGAAGGTCCGATGTTTCTCAAACTTTCACTGATGTGTTCTATCAATATTGCTGCACTCGCTGAACTTGTCCTTCAATGCCGAGGAGACGAACATGTTCACCCATTTGATGACGAGTTGTTGCTTGTTGCCACTAAAGTGCAGCATGAAAGGTATCTGACGTGTATTGTTCACCTTACCTCAGATTTTGAATAAAAATATAAACAATGAATGTCGATACCATGCAATGTATCAGCGTAGGGGGCAAGGTATGCTAAACCACCATATCCCTTTTGTGTGGTACAAAGCATACAAATCGATAATGCGATGATGTCCTTATGATAACACGGAGGAAGCAAGATATTAAACAGCAATCAGTGTTAGTGAGATAACCCATGTGATAAACAATTTTATCAATTCATAGCCATGTGGTGTGCAGGTCTGAGAAATTTAATGCACATGATGGGAATCGTGAACAAGTAACAAAGTTTGTCTGGGGTGGTAATAATCGAGGAGTAATTCTCACATGTTGCGGAACAGGATGGTAGTGACTATGGTGTACTACGGATTGACGTACGGCAGCAGTGACCTGGGTGTGAATGCTTACATAAGCTTATTTGTTTCTGGCGCGGCGGAAGTTCCCGGCTACGTGTTGGCCATCATCGCTATCAAGATCTTCGGCCGGCGACCCAGTCTGGCTTCCTTCGTCCTTATTGGCGGCACCGCCTGTCTCGTCAATATCTTTATACGTACGTAACTGGGCCTACGCGCAGCTTGCACACGTGTAAGCTTGTTCGTTTGTTTTATTTGTTTGTTTGTTTGTTTTTTGTTTTTTGTTTTTTGGTTGATTTGCTGTACGTTCATGATTCCTTGGAGGTTTATTTTAGTGGTGTCATGGTGGTAATACAATAAGATAACCCATTTGTGTCTATAAAGCACCCCCTGGGATATTTATTATTCTACAAACATATACTGTATTCATCTAAACACATAATGAATCATGATATTTCAAACAAAGCACTTTGAAAAGCAGGCAATGAAATATCGTGACTCAGACCATCATAGCATTATCATAATATATCAATAAAAAAGGGTCTCTAAACACACTTTTTTTGTTATCTCAAGTTAATCGTTTGCAATAATGTGAGACAAACTTGTTCGCACATCCTAACTCTTTCCCACTGTTTTTTTTTCCCTCTTCTTCCTGTTTCATCCCTTCTGCTCCTTCTCCTCCTCCTCCTCCTCCTGATAATCGTTAATAAATTCGTTTTGTTCTCGTCGCTCTTGTTCATTGTTTTCCAGCTCATGGAGTATGGAACGTAGTTGTTGTAATGGTCGGCAAGTGCGCCGTGTCAGGGGCGGTAGGGATTGTATACGTGTACTCTGCAGAATGCTTTCCAACTCCTGTGAGGTAAGACAACGTGATTGCTTTGATCGATTTTGCCTTTGTACTAGCCTTCTTTAACTTCCCGTTTGTACCCTTAGTTACTTTTGTGTGATGCCGACTTACAACTCAATCTCGTAGAAAAAGGAGTATAACTCTATTGTACACAGGGGTACAAGTGCATCCAGTAGATTCGAGTAGACTTACCATCTGATGAAACCACACTTTATGTATACATTGTACTGCCACTTTCTGCGCTCTAGCTACGAACTTACCACTTTTTGAGCAAATTGAACTAAAACGAAAAGGCGTATCGAAATATACAAATAAAACAAAATCAAAACGAACACGATATCTCGCATAACTTTAAATTCAATGCTGTTATTCTTCGATGGGAGCACTGTGATGAAGGGCTTGTCACCCCTCCAAAAGAACATACCGACTTCCAATCCAGGCGCGCCAGAAGCAGTTTTGGATTGGGGGGGCAAATATTGGAGGGGGCTCACGATAGACCATACATATGTTACACAATATACACATACACAATATACACACATATATATACATATATATATATATATATATACATATATATATATATATATATATATATATAGATACATAATATCTATCTATCTATATATATATATATATATATATATATATATATATATATATATAATATATACATATATATGTGTGTGTATATATATACATATATATATATATATATATATATATATATATATATATATATATATGTAAAGTGGCGTACGGTGGGTCGAAACATTGGGGGTGGGCACCTTGTGGAAAAGTAATTTTGACGGTGTGTATGCATGTGCGTGTGTGCGTGCGCAATAATGGGACTACAATACATTACGGAATGTGATACATTCAACAACGCAGTCATTGAGCAACATTGTAAGTTTTCCTTACATGGATTATGGAATGACGGTGTGAAACGACAAATTATATACTGCCAGCAACATCAGGAGAATTGCATAACAATAAAATGTGAGCGAGCGGAGCGAGAGAGCTTGAAAATTTTGACATTTTACAGTCCCAAAACTACCGTTTGTAGCTATATCTTTCGCTCTGGAAATTAACTGGGGGGCATCAGGCGCAACTGCTGGCAATTACTGGCGGCAACATTAGGAGAATGGCATAACCATTCAATGCGAGCGAGCGAAGCGAGCGAGCTTGAAAATTTTGACATTCTACAGTCCCAAAACTGGCGTTTGTAGCTATATCTTTCGCTTTGGAAATTAATGGGGGCGCATCGGGCGCAACTGCTGGCAATCACTGGCTGCAACATTAGGAGAATGGCATAATGATTCAATACGAGCAAGCGAAGCGAGCGAGCTTGAAAATTTTGACATTCTACAGTCCAAAAACTGCCGTTGTAGCTATGTTTTTCGCTTTGGAAATTAAGGGGGAGGCGCACCGGGCTCAACTGCTGTTACTGGCTGCAACGTTAGGAAAATGGCATAACGAATAAATTTGACGATTAATTTTGACATTTTACAGTCCCCAAACTGCCGTTTGTAGCTATATATTTCTTTTTTTTTTCTTTAGCTTTGGAAATTAAGGGGGGCGGCCCAGGCGCAACTGCTGGCAATTACTGGCTGCAACATTAGGAGAATGGCATATAGCGATTGAATGCGAGCGAGCTTGGAAATTTTGACATTTTACAGTCCAAAAACTGACGTTTGTAGCTATGTTTTTTCGCGTTTATTCATTTATATACATATCTATCTTATTTTATCTATTTTTATTTATTTGTTTATTTATTTATTTATTCATTTATTTATTTCATTTCTTTCTTCTTTTTTTTTTTTTTGGGGGGGGGGGCAAAAATGCGTTTTGCCCCCCCCCCCCTGCCCCCCCCCCCACTTCCGGCGCCTATGTTCCAATCTTACTTGGTGCTCGTATTCGAGGACAAGCTGTACCACCCATGCTGTCCCTCCATATCCAAGTTTGTTTGCTCTCTCTCTCTCTCTCTCTCTCTCTCTCCTTTTTTAAACAAAAATGTCTTATAATACTGGAGTAATAACGACGTGTGTTAGGGCAAGCCGTCACTGGAGATGTTGACAACACACATTCGTCACCATCATTGCAATTTATTCGGTTATGATTTGTTTCATCTTCTTCCGGGACAGGAGCGTTGGCATGGGCTTATGTTCCATGATGGCTCGCGTGGGGGCTATCTTGTCCCCCCTGATCCTCATCCTAGGGGATTACTACAGCCCCGCCCCTCAGATTGTCTTTGGTGTCTCCACTGTCATAGCGGGCTTCCTGTCCTTGCTTTTACCCGAGACCAAGGGCAAGGAACTACCGGAGACCATCGAGGAGGGCGAGCTATTCGGAACGTAAGTCGCTGACAACCATCGAGGAATTTTTATGCAAAGTTGTAACCATCAAGTCAAGAGAGAAATTCTGCTGCAGAAATTATCACCTTCTTATCTTTAAATAGGCAACTTTGAACCTCACTGCACAAATCATATTGGGAAAACATTAGATGCAACTGAATATATGCAGAAAATCGCCACAATATCAGTAAATGATTTACAAAAGTTGTTAAGTTTGAGAGAGAGGGGAAAAAACAACACTTTAATCTTCGAGCATGTGTTGCCAATGTAAATCTGAATTATTGACAAATCTAGGAATTAATATCCTTTTAAAAATTCCGCGACTTGAACAAACAACAATAACAATCTTAGATAATGATACTGACGGGTTGTGTTGTACATGAGTAACGTATTGTCTGGCTGCTGTACACTAGTCCTTAGCGTATTGGCCTAATTACAAACATCAATTCCTTGTTATTTTGTGTCATTTCAAGGAGGGAATACGATGAGAAGTTTACAGCTTCCGAATCACGTGACAAAGAGGAAGCGGCAGTGACTGAGATACCAATGGAAGAATTCCACAGCGGAATCGACAACGAAGCCTTCCAGAGCGATCCGCCGAGTCGTGCGTAAACCATGCTGCTTGAAAATTCATCTTCATTGCGTCACGTTCGCTTGGCGACGTCGACAAAGTGGTAGGAGGGGCTTGAAGGTTTATGGGCGTGGCGGAAATTTGAAGAGCTTAGCCCCGCCATCTGTCATGGTAGCAAGCTGGACACAAAAATAATGCATGCCTTCTTGCACGGTTCAATTGTAACCAAGGACTATCGAACTCTTTGCTTATAGTATTGTTATCCATGTGACTGTTGATATTGAAAGAGACTTTTGCGGTGGATCGGTAAGTCGGCCAATCACTGCATTCCTACTAACTGGGCACACTTTCAATTCCGATGTTGTTGTTTTTTTATCATACCCAGCAGTTTTGTATTTTGAAGTTGATTGATTGATTAATTGAATTTATTGCCACTTCATGGGATGGAACACCCTGATCAGCAGAGCTTGTTTCCATAGGGGTCCACAAGTTCATTTTCAATCAGTCACGTAAGTAATAATAAACGTAAAAATATTGTCATTCATATTCTCAAAATATTCGGCAAGATCGAAAAGTTGACATCCAATTCAGCGAGAGACGGTTATAAATGATTGGGCAATTATACCGTTATCAAAGCATTCAAGTTCGTTTCGGAGCATTCAGTGTAACATGCTAACTGTTGAATTAGCACCATAAACATGCATTCTCTGTAATTGTATATGTATCTGTAGGCAGGATAGGTCTTAATATTAAAGTGTTTGTGAAGTATTTTCCATCCGTTGCTGAAGGGTTTTGGTGGGCGTATGCGAATGTCTATTCTATATTCTTTGATTTCGAAAAGGCATGCAATTTACGTAGTGATATTGCATGCCCGTTTAACCTATCATCACAAGGGAGGTTTTGATGGCAGAAAAATGATCTTTAACTGTCATACATCCTTTCTCAATTGATTTTAGTTTCGCAATGAATATGTTACCGCACATACAATGCAATACGAGTACAAGAAGACTAAACACTTTCGATTGTTGCAGTGGAAAAGATGCGTAGATGAAAATGCAAAATATCTTTCCTTAGTTCTCTGGGGCGAAGGGCCTCATATACTTCTCATTTTCATATTTATGTACCTTGTCAAATTATGTTCTGCAAGTATTACAAATATCCTGTACATGTGCAATGTATATAATTTCTTTGTTTATTTGATGGAAGTGAAAATAAAGTTGAATATTGAATATTGAATATACCAGCTAAAACTAAAGAATTCAGCGCCGTTGAATGACAAGATACGTTACCCTCGATTCTCATTTCAATCATGTATGTTTCAGAGTTGGGGAAGTACCACAGATGTATGATATCAATGCGAAATTGAACAACAGATGCCTGATATACACCATTAATTGAGAGCTCGAAAAGGCGCTCTCCGAGACTTTAATCTTTTCGCCGGACATTCGATTTTGAATGGTATGAATGCTTCGTTGTTTGTTTGTTTGTTTGTTTTTACAGAAGTACGGCATTATATCATCAGAACAGCACAATGAATGTACAGCTTTATGCTGCTGACATGCTTTGTATATTTGACTGACAACCCGATATCAAGTTGTATTCAAACTTACAAAAATGACCGCCAAACCCATGCTATAGACATTAAAGTTATTTTGTTGTATTAATGTGGGGGTATCCCTGTTTTTTTGTTTCTACAACTATCGCTAGTATATTTATTGTTATCAATATTATTTCCATTATCTACATTAACAGTAACATTATCTTAGTCACCCGAGGTTGTATGTCTTTCTATATTTTAGGTAAGATTTTGGTAGAACAAAAGTTCAAGGTGAAACTTTGTTATAAAATTGATATGGATGAAATCATTACCAATGGTAATCATTCTACTTACGAAGATGAAACTATAGACCCCCAGGGTCAAAGCGTGGCCTACCAACAAAGCATCATTATAGAAATTGTGTACACTTGTGTCTCTGACAATATATATATATATATATATATATATATATATATATATATATATATATATATATACACACACACACACATATATATATATATATATATATATATATATATATATATATATATATATACACACACATATATATATATATATATATATATATATATATATATATATATATATATTGAGGGTAGTTAAATGCATTATCACAAATATGCTGGCCATATTTCCCTTTTAAATGAATTCACTTATCAGTTCGAAGGCGTTCATATTGCTTGTTTTTCAACAGTCATTATCTTATTACATGGATTGCAAGAGTGATTTTTTTTTCTTGATCTGTCACAAAGAGAACTTCATCACCTTTTTTCAGTGAAATGTGCAAAGGGAAAAGTAGACGCTCACTCAGTGGTTATATATCACCTATGTCCCTTCTGCAATATAAGTTTATGATTGCCTTGTGTGTTCTTCTAGCTCATCTCGTACCCGTTATAAAGAAAATAAAAAGGAGATTTTCACAAACTTCTTTTTTTTTTTGTGGAAAAGTAAATATTCCCCTAGCTCCCCTTGATACTGACATATGTTTAGGATAATACAATTCCCCATGTTTTCTGGAAGAGGTAAGTCGAGTGTTTTTTCATTATGCTAGAAAAATGAAAAAAAATGTTGAATTACTTTAGGCCTACATTTTCTTTATATTGTCTATGCGTGGCAACACAAGCAGACAAAACGTTGTACTCTTCTAATCCAGCAATGGCGGCACCGGAATTTTAAAAACTCATAAATTTTGAAAGGATTGTCCGATTTTCAAACTTCATTGATTTGTTCTACTGATACTGCTGCATTTACTCAAGCAGGAATTTGGGAATCATTCTCATTTGAAAGCAAGTCGTCTTTGTTCGACAGCACTGTCGTTACATGGATTGATCAATATTTGTATTATTGTAAGCACACGGCGCACACACGGACACCAAACACAATGTAAAGTTGGATACAGAAGGGCATGTTAGCATCTCACGGGTTCACAGCTATCTTTGACGGGGTCAGATTTTAAGAGCTTCCTTTAATCTGGTTCACACAGATAGGTTCTAATCAATGCGTGTGTGTGCGCGTTCTTCCATAAATTGCAAAATGATGATCGGTGTTTACTTGACCGGTATTCCTTTGGCTATAAAAGGCGGCTTTGCTATTTTTATCAATTCATCACGGAGAGTTGAAGACAGGTACTAATAAAAGTCACGCCGTACTTGTGATTGTCGTTCCATATAGCTTATGACTGTGTGTCTTCCAATGACATTCAGACCGTGTTGACACGTACGCATCATTGCGTGAATTCTTGATAAATAAAATAATGCTGATGTGTGCTTGAATCGCGTGTAGGTGCGTACAGCCGCTTTGGACAATAATATTTGGTCGAGACTTTCTGTTGCCAAAATGAGATTTTGGCAGATGTAGGTAAATTTCTGTCATCTAAATGTACACATCAATATAAGTCTGTGAATAGAAATCTAGTATTGTTTGAGTGGGTTTTCCATTTATTTTAACATTGTGCGCATTTGTAAAATCATTTCTATTCTCGATAATAGTTATCACGATCGTCACACTCATGTACGTGTATGATATAGAATATAGGGACCACAGAATTGTTTTAATTTGGTTGTTTTTCATAAGGAGAGGACAAAGGGCCGGGGGGGGGGGGGGGCTCAGTGTAACTGTTTTTTGTTTTTTTTTTTTTGTTTTTTTAGTCAAGGGGAAACCCTCCCAAGGAGACGGAACCCCCGGTAATTTTTTTCTTTTTGTTATAACGACTACACGACAAAGGTGCCCGTACGTTAGTGTGTGCGTGTGTTTGCCTTTTCTTTATCCCTTTTTATATACAAAATTCTTTCTTTTTCATTTGTAATATTTCAAAATGTGGAATCTATGTTGCCATAATAAAATTTGTATTATTTTGCAATTAATTAATTTGTATTTTATTGTTCATATGAAAACGAAAGAAAAATAAGATTGAAAAAAAAAAGTGTGTGTATGTGTGTGTATGTGCGTGTGTGTGTGTGTAAGGGTGTGAGTGTGTGGAAGAGCTTGGAGGCCGGAGACTGGGGATGGGGGCTGCCTCCCTTCCCCGCTCGCGATATTTTTTTTTTCCCAGGATGGGAAAGGCATTTATTTGTCTTGGTGACTTGGATAGAGAATAGCTATCAAGTCTTTGACTTTATTACTCTCTCTTATGTTTCAGACCTTTTTTGTCAGTAGACTGCCGTAGACTTTACACACACTAGTGACTTTCCCATCCTGGGAAAAAAAAATATTGCTCCCCGCTCCGGTTCCGCAGCCATTGGAATACGCGCGTACATGTAGCCGAACTAAAGGGATATTAGGTTGGCGAGGAAGAAGAACTCAATAATGAATGACGCTGAAGCTCTTTATCAAGTTGAGTTGGCAGATCCAAGGCAGCTTTTATTTCAGCCAAACATTATCTACACAACCATCGAGACACATTGTGACGTAAAAACTTAATGGATGACAGCACAATACATGAACCACAACGACAACAACAACCATCTTTGTTCCAAAGAATCCCGCCCACGTGATCCCGCTGTGTTTGCTTTAATAATGCGTGGGATTTCGTCACTCGAAATACAGGTGTGTGAATGATTAGCGACTTTACAAGAATTCAACACAAAACACACGAACACCTTGGTCAAACATTTGAATAGCTCACTAAATTTCCATGTTATACAAAACTGTTACAGCTTTTAGAAAAACAAAAACATACAAGTATTAATACATTTTCACCCTACACCTTGGCACGATAAATGAGTTTGATGATGTTTTATCTGAATAAAGAAAAAAAAAACACAGAAAAAGTCAGGTAAAGGTTTAAGATCTCCATGACTGTACAATTCGGGCATTCAGAATGTGATTGCTTTAATAGTAAATGTGCGATTCTCTCTCCCTCTCTCTCTCTCTCGCTTTCTCTCTCTGGTTGTCTATGAGCTACTTTTGTGACCGGCTGTATTGTACAAAGGACAATAAGAAAGCTTTATTGAATATGGTCATATCATGTACCTGGGTAAAATGTGAATTTGGCCGTGAATTCAAAACACATGTACACATGTACAAGAATCTATCGTGTGGCATAGACTGGTTCTACACTACGGCAACACATAAAGTTAAACAAAACAAAACAAAATAGATACTAGTATCCTACTTCAAATTTCACAGAACTCCCAATTTCAAATGATATTTACACAAATACTATTCAGAGAGAATGATTAGGCCATTCGAATGAAATACAAGCTACTGAAAAGCGCAATCATATTTACTACATTCCAAATACACCATACTGTAAATTCACAGTAATACATACAGAAAGAAAACCCTACTCAAAACCATTATATGACCCAGAAAAAAGAAGGAAAAAAAAAAAAGCAGAATCAACATGCTTTTAACGAGTAATACCTCTGATGTGGGATTCACTGAATTTTTGGAATAGCAGATTACTCCTGTCCAAGCTATGTCTTCATATTGCACCATTATCAAAGTCGGCCATAACAGGTTTTGGTGAATGAACAAAGAAAAGAATTGGAGTACGTTTATCAACATGTACGGATAATACTTTGGCAACATTAATTCCGTTTTGGTATCGAACGATATGATAGTTCTTATTCAAACTCAGAGTCATTGTATGAGTTTGGTCTACTTCCATTTGTGTATTGTGTACACGAGTTGCTGTAGCAGTAACTTCCCATGAAGCTTATGGATTGTCTCCTACGTGTTTCCCGCCATCATTTGTAGAGGGTCTAAGTGCAAAGGATGACGTATTTCAAGCACACCACTTTAAAATCAGCCACATGAACCGACTGCCCATAAATGCATGCAGTACATCAATTTGGCCGAATGCAAATCATTTGCTATCGAATGTGGCACCAATGTAATCGTAAAGATGATGGACAATTCCTATACATGCGGAGAAACTGTCATGGGAAAAATTACAAAGGAGTGAGGTAATTTAGGTGTCAGTACTACATCGGCAACAACATGATGTACATCTCCTTGTAGTCATAGTTATGGTAGCATTAAACATTACAGCTGTATCGCTATTCATGGATAATACGTATTATCAACATAAAAAAAGGGGGTGGCACGATACACGTTGGTCTCCCGAGGTGACATGATGACGGTCTAAAAATAATCATTCATTATTCTTCAATAACATGATCACAAGTACACAGAAATTATACAAAACCACTAACAAAACCAATGGTACTACCATATACATATGTATAAATATAAACATGGCAATTTTTAGAGAGTTGTGCACCTCCTACGTGTATTGACTCACTTACAAATTGTTCACCTGTCATTATCGAGCAAATGACTTTGAAATATACACACGGTCTACTAAACATGATATTGATGACATCACATATTATGTCATGATGCAGGCATTTTCTTTTTTTTTTCTAATCCCTTGCTGCCATAGCAACTGATCACAAACATTCACTATGTACATCATATCAACGTGCATTTACACTTTACATATTTCGTTTTGCTTACATGTTTATCTTTCTCAAACAAGTGGATGGAGAGATGTGCATTTTTCTTTTACAAAACACCCCGGCTGGCTTCTGCAAACCACCTAAACTGGAGCCTCAAAGCCTTTTAAGAGCACACACAATTTGATTCAGAGATAATACCACTGGTTTCACTACTCAACATTCAAACACATTTCTCTCTGAACAACTGCTACACACTTACAAACCCAGAGAGAGACTCCAAACAAAGCCCCATTAACACCAAAAACAAAAACAAAAACATCACTACCAATACCATTTTTAAAGTAGAGTATGTCCATACTGTATGTGGTTGGGAGTAACAGATTGTTTCAAAAATGTGCATATGTGGTTGGGAGTAACAGACTGTGAATAAAAAATGTAACATTTGTGACCCGCTACATACAACAAAAGGATCCTAAAGTCGCTGATGGGTGAGCCAAGAAAATCGAGTTTGAAGTCAGATCACCAAAATCTGTCAAAACGTTCGGATTTCTGTTTTTAACATAATTTTGTAGTCTAATGTATCTTCTATCATCTGCCGAAATTTTGAAGCTAAATGGTCACAGGAAAGGCCTGAAAATAGCGTTTTTTTCTAGGCCATGCTCGGCTCACCCGTCAGCGACTTTAGGATCCTTTTGTTGTAGCGGGTCACATTTGGTCAACTTTTCACTTTCAGTACAGACATCATCATCTACAACATGTTGACCTTGTATTGTTGTCTCCATGGGCACATAGCTAACACTCTATCAAGTGACAAGTGTCCTCACATGCTGAATACAGTGCTGTGACCATTAACCCTCAAACTCCCAAGAAGCCAGGGCACGGGGCTAAGGGGGGGGGGGGGGGGGAGGCTAAAGGAGGTACGCATGATCAGAATTGAGTGCGCTGATTTTATCAAAGTGTCGCCTCATCACTCTCTGAAATCCTTTCCATCCTCTTCAAATTGGCAATAATGCTTCTTGTGGCGCTTCTACCATTCAACAACATGGAAAAATATATTTTACATATTTACATCTCCGCATCCGAATGTCATGATACAGAATTTTTTATGTTCGGTCTGCTCATAATACGTAACAATATTGTTTGTTGGTTTTTCTGTGATAAAATTCACAGGCCTAATTTGTCTCACAAAAGTTGTTGCATAAACACCAGTAACAACAACAACAACAACAACAACAACAACAAAATAATAATAAAGTCTGCATAGACTTAAACAAAAACAAATCTGGGGTCCTTTCTTTGTATACAGACAGTCCATGAATGGAAAGAGTTCACAGAAAACAACAACAACAACAATGAAACATCATCAAACATGATCCCTGGGAGGAGTGTTTACACTGTGTAGTCCCACACATAAGACTAGGGACAGACACAAAATTGCTCAGTCTGCCCTGTCTTGCACACAGCATTGGACAAGTTACGCCATAGTGCAGTGACACTGAATATACACACATAAAAATGGTACTGCATATTTCTCAATGGCGGCAGAAGGAGGTACCTACACTTAATGTCATCTAGGAATGATAACCTCAAAGAATGATGAACAGAACTCCACAACACCAGGACATTTGAACGGGTGACTGGTGCAAAACCTTACACCAACATGGATAGATGGAGCAAATGTATGCATGCACAACAGCAACATATATTCCCCACATTGCATCAGTAACACACAAGAAATGGTAGTGACTCTCGCATATGCCACTAACCCAGAATGGAAGGGTATTTCTATGTGGTAATTGGCATTGTTATAGGCACAGAAAAAAAAAGAGACTAAAATAAACAACTTTGCAAGACAGAAGTGACATCACGGAAGAATCAATCCAAAACAGAACGTAGACTTCAACAGGAAGAGAAAAATACTAAAAAAAGTAAATGAAAAAACAAACAAACAAAAAATCAAAACTTTCGAACTACAAGAAAATATCTGAGAGACACACAATACTCACTACAGTTTTGCTGATTTTGGCAAGAGTGTATTTTTTCTTTGCTATCCATGCATTTTGAAATGAAAGCAACCTTGAAAAGAGTGCATGGAAAAGAGTTTATTGCTGCAACGTCAAGGATTTAATATCCTTCTTAAATCTACAGGTCCACACTTTGTGTACTCTTTCTTTTCTGAGAAATAACGAAGAAATGAAGAAGCGCTCTGATCATGAAAGAATAGGCAGAAAATAAAAAACAAACAAACCAATGGAACACAAATGAAATCAAGGAAGAAGTGCTTATCAGTTATTTTGCATTGTGTGGAGGGGACGGCTGCTCTTTTCCCATCTCCAGATACTGTGTGCTCTGCTATCATTTTGCGACAGTCAGTCTATAACTTTGACAAGAGATTTATGGTATGATAAATCATGTTGATTCTTCCCTTCCTTTACTATAAACCCTCAAACCCATCACAGAACCAACAGGTATGCTGTTTCTAGAACACAAATTGTATAAAGACAACAAAATGAAAAAACACCAATAAAGTTCAGTTTCTTTCTTGCACATGAATGAAACAGCAATACCAACTAGTAATCACTTTACTCTCTAAATGATCTCATGATGTAAGAATTCAACTTGCAATCCAGTTAACATTTTCTAAAAAGGCTCTCATTGAGAAAGAATTCACCAGTCTCTAAGATGTGAAAACTTGATCTAATACCCACCTTCCCTTTTTCAACTATTGAATAATTTCTTAATGATGTCAATTCATTTTAGCATGATTTCCAGTAAACAATCCAACCGAATATCAACTACAGTAAAAAGATTATCACATTTATCTGCCATATGGCATTCAGCATTAAATATTGTGCTGCAAAATACTGGCATTCTATATCTGCGTATTTACCAGACAAAAATATGAATGAACATGTCAGCACTGCAAAGACAATTTCTCTCAGGAATATTTCTGCTAGGAACAGCATCTTTTTTCTTTTCTTTTTTTTCACGGTTTATGATATCAAAATATAACATACAAGCACCCATTTGTACAAACAGAAAAGTATCCTGTCGGAGCAGTGGAAATTATATCATATGAAAATGAACAATGCAGCATTATGCACACTGATAGCAGCATGCATATTCTTTCGGAAGGTGATGTTTGACAATCAATACAATGCGAGGTGAAACACAATGGCAGTAAATGCAGTGCCTACTAATCTCAGGAATATTTCTGCTAATAATTCATGTATTACAGAATTCGTGTATTGCAAAGTAATGAATTC
The DNA here is from genome assembly GCF_964275005.1 of Diadema setosum. Classification (NCBI taxonomy): domain Eukaryota; kingdom Metazoa; phylum Echinodermata; class Echinoidea; order Diadematoida; family Diadematidae; genus Diadema; species Diadema setosum. The sequence goes on along the minus strand of NC_092703.1, from coordinate 29,871,949 downwards.
ACAATAAGATATTGTATAAATGCATTTTATCCACAACAATTTTTTTGGCAACTTGGCACATAAACCTGAAGTATTTAGCCACATCAAACGTACTCCGTGACCTTCAGTACAACTCCGCTACTCACTTGAACAAACATTTCATACCAGGATGGAGAGAACTTCTCTTGTGAATATTCAATTTCAAAATAGGTGTGAGAGCTATTGCTGTGAAAAGCTGTGAGGTAATTCCGGCCACTCCCCATTATCGGGGACAGACCCGGATAAAAACTGGTATGATGATGATGATGATGATGATGAATCACATTATCATCTCCATGGTAACTGGATGAAGATATCAGAACACATACTGATGTGTATGCTGTGGTTTGATGAGCTAAGGTATCCTACATTGTATGCCATTCGCTCTTGTGATTCTGATTATAGCACAATATATATGTGTATCATGCTGTGACCATCAAATGGAAGAACGGAACCGCACGTCTCCACCGCAACAACATTTTTCTTGGCAAAAGATGAGTTGATCTGCTCTTCAACATCATCACAATACTTTGTCTACTGTCTTTTGAGAAAGAAAAAAACAACAACAATCACACCATTGGTGGCAAGCAGCTGTATGAACTACAGTCTCCATTCAGAGCAATACACAAGAAATCAAATAAATCAAAAGAAAACAGAACACACAATGAGTTGTCCAGTATGGAGTAACACAACGCCGCCAATCGCCTCCTGATTTTTCATTTTTTGTTTTCATTTGCAAGCGAGATGTATAATCAGGTGCTTTTGTTTCCGACATGTATCACTTTTCATACAGAGTTTTCAACCCATTATTTGATATTACATGGAAAGGGATTACTGTTTGCTTTATCTCGGGGGAGAAAAAAACCCAAAACTTTGATGAATGCCGTGGAAATTTCTCTGACATGAAAACAGAAAAAAAAAGAAGAAAGCAGCCAATCACTGTCTTATTGGCAAGCAAATTATTCAGTCAGGCAAGACAAGTTACAGCTCTTATCATGGTTACACATTCAGCCTGAAAGCAAAATTCAGGCAGCTACAAACTCTTACACCATTCATTTTTACTGCAAAGCCATGGCCTCCTTTCTGTTGCAGTCAATGTGACCATGATTGACTAAACTTGATACCTAAGGAATACTGCAACCACCACATGGTGCACACATACCCATCGTAACACCTGCACAAATGCACAAAGGCTTACCACTGATTTGAGTATTAAAAGTAGATACCACTTCTTCTATCTCAACGTTTTCATTCTGGCTGAAACTGTTACGGGCTGACAGCCATATTTTGATACATTCCCACATGGATTATCAAAACTCTCCACCAACGCAAACACAAACATACTCTTTACACAAGCATACTATATTCAAATGTGCTCGAGCATTACAAAAACTATTTACAGTTTAAAAAAAACAATCAGACAAGATTCATGTTACTTGAATTTCCACATGAAAATCACATGAACCACTCTGTACAAAAAATGTTACATCGACTGTGCAATTCTTTAATACAAAAATTTACACTGCATTGCTAAAATTTCTGTATCATTAATGCCTGACATCAAATTCACACTGTCAAGACTCAGGAACACAAACAGCACTAACGCTGTTGTTGAAGAACTTGAATGCTTTCCAAGCTGTGTTGTCATCCACAAGCATCACAGAAGATTATGAAATCTTATAGACTCTGCACAGATCTCACATTTTCCGCAAGAGTCCTGCATGTGACAAGAATAACGAGCTTTAAATCTCCGACACTATTAGACATAACAATGGTGTTCTGCACATGCGCACGGCAGCTGTTTCATTATCCAACCCGGGAGGAGGCATTGTCTTAGCATTCACGTCGGAGATCTAAAGCTCACTAATACTTGGAATAATCTTTGAGATGTGAGGGAGAAACATGGGAGGACTCATCTGAATTTGCCACACCAAAGATGATGGTGTTGCCATGACGATGGCACGGATGATGGTGATGGTGAAGATGCCTACGTAGCCGCCTGGGCCGTCATGGACTGGACCAGGGAGATGAAGTGCTCCACCCGGTCCATCTTGCGCTCGGCCTTGACGAGCTCGAACCTGACGGGGCAGTCCATGGTGGCACAGTGCTGCTTGGTGTCTCGGAAACCGCAACAGGAAGAGCACACCTATGAAAGGGGAATTGATAGTGAGATACAAAATGACGATAACAATTCTGACAGTAAAGTATAGATATTAGACAAAAATTACTCAACTGTATTCACCTTAACCCATTGAGGATGTGCTGGTTTTGCTACAACATGCATTTCCCCTAGAGACCTGCCCAAGAATACTCAGTACTAATCGTCAACAGGTTATGGTGATAGCTTTTTCAAATTCATTGTCACTACTTAAAATTCTAAATGCTTGAACATTATGACTATTCATATCATATCTGTCACAGTCTTACACCATCAGTAGCATCATCCTTGTCATACATATTTTTGTGACACTCGTCAAGATGAGAAATATATATACATTAAAAGCAGCCTTATGCCAATCCTTGAATTCATCACTTTCATCGCAAAGTATCATCACATTCCTCCCCCCTCCTCCTCTTCTGCCTCTTCATCACCATTGTCAGCATTGCCATCATCATCATCGTCATCATTGTCATCATCATCTTCACCAAGATGGCAGCAGGGTCACTAAAACCATCCAACTAAGCATCTGTGTCCTCATCATCATGGTAATCATTCTTCTTGCATGCCTCTTCCATTTACTCATCATCAAACTAGTTCCCATCATCACAATCGGGAGGTCATGGGTTCAAACCCCGGCCGCGTCATACCAAAAGACGTTAAAAGATGGGAGTTGCTGCTACCTTGTTTGCCGTTCAACAGTTGAAAAGGTTAGAGCAACGTCGATCTAGCGCTGCTCAGTGGCTGCCGGGCCCACGATCAATTGGGCAAAATGAATTTCCATTCTTGGACAATAAAATTTGGAGTTTATATCCAAAACAATTATTATTAAAAAATTATTAATTATTACATTCATCATTGTTGAAGTAAGCATTAAATGAATCCCTACCATCGTCACCATAGCAACCACCGTCATTATATTCTTTGATAGAGCCACCAGAGGCAATACCAATGTTAACCAACCCACTGCTTTAAACTCCTCCGAGGACAAGAGGACACCACACCCACCTTGTTGATCTGCACCCTGGCCCGGTCCCACTCCTGGACTCTCCTCATCAGTGAGGTCACTGTGGTCTGGGGACTGGCCTTGCAGGACTCACACAGACCGGACTTTGTCAGACGATCACAGCCAGCGCAGTTCAGACTGGAGAAATACTGGGATATGGTTCCCTGACAACATAAAACAAAGATAAAATAAATATGAGCCTTAAAGGGAAGGAACAGTTTTGGTTGAGATGGGGCTTCAGGTATCCAATTTTTTTTTTTTTTGCAATGATTTTTTTGAGATAATGAGAAACCTCTTATGAAATATGGAAGAGCGTATAATTCTAGGAGGAATTCAATGTTAATTTGATAAAAATCAGTTTTGAAATGGCTGAGATATCAAAAACAAAGCGACCCTAATGAAAGGTGTCCCACCTTTTATCAGTATTGTTTTGTTTTACTTTTTTTTAATATCTCAGCCATTTACCGATTTTCATCAAATAGACTTTGAATTCCTCTTAGAATTGTATGCTCTTTAACATTTCATGAAGTGGTTTCTACAAAGTATCTCACAAAAACTTAAAGGCTGCATCCTCACCTCTACAAATACTATACTATCCCTTTGATTAACAAAATTAATTCTATCTTATCCCTTTTATAAAATTCTATATCGATACTTAAATAATCAAAACACAAGGAAAATGAAATCTAAATGAAATTTCTGTCAAAATGAAATCGCTGTCAAATCTTTTAAGTCTGGTAATGCAAGGAATGTGCAAATCACATTCAAGGAACTGTGGTCTCTTCAAATGCAGAGAGCTCCACTGCCTTTGTCAGTGATGGATGAGAACAGGACCACAACATCATGAAATATGTTTATGAAATAACAATGAATGGGTGAAGGAAATTCTGTGTCTCACGCAAGAGGGATGTGGAGGGGTGGAAGCACAACGGGGGGTGTGGCACAGAGAGGGGTGTAGCACAGGGCTTTCTCACCTTCCTGGTATTGCCGGAGGACTTGGCCTTCGTGGGGGCAGTGTTGACGTGCATCACCCTGGGCAGCTCCTGGTACCATCCAAGAGTGTCCACACCCATCATCCCAAACACTCGGTTGAGGGCCGGGACAATCTGCCTTGTGATGTAGTAGGGGGTGTTGAGGTTGTAGGAGGGGTCCCGCAGGTACTCCTGAGGGGTGCGGACCAGCTGGATGAGGGGAAGGCCGGGGCTGCCATGCACCACGACGTAGGGGACACGCTCACTGACACGGGGCTCAGAACGCCGATCCACTGATAGCTTTCGCCTGAATTTGAAAGGGATGAAGAGATGTTGGTTTTAGCAAGCCTGTCCCCTCTCCAAAAGTTTAAATTTCAGGGCAATCAAGCAGTACATCTATTTTTATACATGGAAATGTCACATCAAATTCTGTATTCTTTGTGAATTGTGAATAGACCAGTTCCGTAATGTATTCAGATTTTATGCATGCTTTCTTCACAAAAGTTGCCCTTAACGACAACATAGCTTGCCGGAGGCTTGCCCTACCTATGGCACCAACTAAGTGAATTCCTGCCTATGGAACTGAATGGGAGGGAGCAGGTGAATGAAATGTTTTGTTACTAGGATGTACGAAAAGAAATATCCATAAATGTTCATACATAACAGAAACAATCTATTGTATGAAAACATAAGAGTAAGCAATATTGTGCAAGGTGAACAAATTTAAGCGCCTGTTAATGTTTATAAGCTGCTGAGTGCACATATCTAATTGCGGGAAAATTAAGAAGTTTACAGTAAGTTTTGGCATCACTCACTTGGCTATCTCCAGGGCAGGCACACAGGCACCGGGTCGGTAGTACTGACGGCCCCTATACTCCTTGGCAAACATCAGATCCTGGAGACCGATACGACCCTCGCTCAGCTTCTGGAACTGCTGCTGAACGTATCGCTTGACCTTTGACACGTCCTTGGTCTCAAAGAGGATCTTAAGGGAGCGCTCCAACATCTGTAGAGTGGAGAATGTCACAACCTCCCATTATCTTTTAAATCCTTTTCGTACAGGACAAAAGCTTATCTAGTCTAAGCATATTTGGCCTATCCTTTTCCGTTTGTTCTTTTTTATCCCAAAATGTTCATATCGTCTGTTGAGAATGAGAAGGGCGTTTAAGTTGTCTCGAACACTATGGGTTTTGTGACAACTTAACGCCCTTATCATTCTCAACCGACGATATATACATCACTCGTAACCCCAGGCCTCCACAAGTTTCATGAGACAAGCTATCATGACTAAAAGCAATACATATCCAATAAATTGTCTCCAGAGGAATATCCACTATTATATATTCAGCTCACGAACCCAACAAATCCGTCACCATCCAAACTCATTTGACATGCATATGTCCGAGAGCCTTTCAGAATTCATCTATCAGAAATGTATTTCCTTGAATCACGTATGGACTGAATGGACTAAAAATTTTCTACTAATTTGGCTAGGATCATTTTAATGATTTTACATGATATTCAATATCTTCTGTGAGCGATTCAAGAAAAAAAAAAAGAAAAGAGATAAAACAGTGACATGCATTCAGCAATAGCAAACATCTCAAAACAGCAAGAGAGGGCATTTATCCTGTTACCTTGGCAACTGCTGGGCAGGAGTCTCTCCGGACAGTCTCAATGCCCTTGGCGTCAAAGTCTGGCTCTGCCTGGTCAGGTGACTCGTACTTGTAGCCAACGTACCTCTTCTTGGCCTGGAGTACACATGGTTTGTACACCTTGATACGGATGGAAAAAAGAGCAGGACGGGGGTTAAAGCTTTGTGATGCATCCACGAAGGAAGGGGGAGTCTTTATATCATGTCAATCTAGTAAGAAATCTCCGTCAAGTCACTCTTAACTGACAACAGTGACAGCCAAAGAATTAGGGAAGAATCGAGTCACAGCATTATTTCATCAAACAAGGTTATTAATTCAATGAAAACTAAACTACCTGCAGCAAATTTTGAATCTTAGATTTATATGACTTCTAGCAAATCCTTCTACACGTTGAAAAAAAAAATGGAAAAGGAACAGGGAAGGTCCAGGCATGTGTAAAGAATCTTATGCTGGCATTCATATTCTATCTATATCTTAGGTAAAAACATGGAAACTTTAGTTACCTTCTCCAGTTTGAGCTTCACTGGTTTGGGATTCTCGGCTGTCACTGCAGCAACAATCTCCCGGCCTATCTCAAAGGCTCTTGACTTGGTGACACCTTTCACTAAAACAAACAGGCTGGAAGGAGGACAAGAGTGAAATAAGATGATAAAGTACTGAGCATCAGGATCCTGCACGAATGATTTTAACAGAACAGGCAATTTGTCTTTCCAAGTATCCACAGAATAGCATTCAGTTCTGAGAGAGTGAATTCCATTATATTTCTAACTGTGCTCTGTTCTTATTCATGTTCTTTCTTTTTCGTCATGGGTATTTACCATTTGCTCGCATAAACACAGTGAATCTTGTGCTCATATATTCTATTGTTTTAAAAATATGCCTATGTCACCTTACCCATACCTGTATCAGAAAACACCTTTTTCTCTACTATCAATTGCCTTATTCACCAATCTTTCAGTTTATCAATCATCCACCTAACTATCTATGTATATCTAACTACCTACCTACCTACAGGATACATCATAATAAAGAACTAACCTGTCTGTGTCGCCATAGACCACTCTAGCCCCCCACTTTGGGGTGGTGTTTACCATCTTGATGGCTCTTTCCAGTGTCTCCCGGCCCTTTCTCACCACACTGTCACCAACCTGGGAGGGGAGAGGTTAATAGATCACAAATACACATTAAATCATTCCTTTTTCAATCAGAAGAACATTACATCTCTTTAGCCCGTTGAGGACGGGCTGAATTTGCTACAACACATATTTCCCATACACACTTGCCCACGTATACTTGGGACTCCTCCTCAACGGGTAAAGTGTCAATATTAGTGTAAATTTGCTCTTAGTCAATGACATCAAACTTTTTTGCATCCAGCCCATCAAAATTGGAGACTTGCTACTATATCAGGCTCTGGTCTTTTGGTATGATTGTCTGATGATATTTTCAGAATTCTATTTTTTGTTCAGATGCATGTGTTGATGATAAGCACAAAAAAGAAGAAACGATTACAAGAACAAATTCATAAATCAATGATATTGACAGCATCATCATTCAACCAACAGCATGAAACGATCAGAAGCACAGACCTTAACGGCCCAACACAGCCTCACATCCCAAGACTCACCTCGATGCAGGGCATCCTGCCAGAGAAGTTTGCCGATGTGTAGCCGTAGGTCACATTAGCAATCAGCTTCAGTCCAAGCTGCCTGTTGTCCAACATCCTTTCCAGCACCTGGCAAGACATCACCGGCAGAAACAAACACCACGAGATGATGACATCTTTACCAAATTTGTCAAAGCACCACAATGGACATCAGAGGGGCATTTCATGGAGCATTTTGTCCGACAAAGTTGTCGGACAAATTTGCTCTCAGCCAATCAGATGCAAGGATTTCAGTAGCTTGTAACAGTTTGTTAGAAAAATATCCGAACAAAACGCTTCATGAAATGCCCCCAGAGGTCTACTCCCTTTACTATATGGCCACAGATTTCCACTCTCATAGGCGTGTGAATAGATTACTCAGTATACATTGTGGGTGATAAGATTTATCTATTGAAGGATTGTTTTCTAAAATATATGAAGAGGATTATGTTATCAGAAGGGGCATTATTTGTATCAAAAACATTTCAAGTAAAATACTACCATATAAGCACATTGTTGGGAGATAGGTAGAGAGAAAAGAGAAAGCGAGTGTGTGTCTATGTGTGGTTTTGGGTCTTTTTGTGTTTTTTTGTTTTGGTATGTACATATGCATGGAGGTAGAACAAGTGGAATCAATCAAAACACTGGGTAAAGATAAGCAGACTATTGTGGGTTCAATTGTGGGTTTATGATATCACCTCCGGACCAGACAAAGATTGTGATAAAACAACAGTAATGACGATACGAAAGAAATGAAACAAAAAGCAGCATAAACAGCAAAACAATAGAAAAGACACACATGTTTGAATCAATTGTACATGAGAAAGGACAGAATGCCATCCAAAATGAGGATAAAATAAGGAAAGAGTGAGATAAGGTTAAAAGGAGACGTAGAGGATGGCTGGTTACCTTGTCTCCCTTGTGATCTTTGAGAGCTTTCTTCACCATGATGCGAGTGTTCAAAATCTGATCCAACATCCTGTAAAATCATGCGAGCACACACAAGGAATGACACAAAACAAGCAGACTGTTACTTCAACATATTATTATAATATTATAAATTGATGTTAGTTGGATTAAAAATTAAACAGTTTATGTCAAAATCATATTAAATCCATTTGAGACAAAATGGAGAAAAAGAATGATTTTTTACTTCTCATATATTTGCAAATTCTCTAATGCAGAGTTAAAGAGATGGCATAGTTTTGGGTTGAGATGGGGCTACAGGTTTCCAACTTTTTGTGAGATAAGGAGAAACCTCTTATGAAAAAGCACACAATTCTAAGAGGAGTTCAAAGTTTATTTGGTTTTGAAATGGCGGAGATGTCCAAAAACAAAGAGGTCCTTAAAAAGGCGGGACTCTCCTTTTATTATGACCACTTTGTTTAACTTTGTTTTTTGATATCTTAGCCATTTCAAAACCGATTTTCATCAAATAAACTTTGAATTTCAATTAGAATTGTATGCTCTTTCGTATATCATAAGTGGTTTCTTATTATTTCACAGTCAAAATCTGAATCCTGTTCTCAACCAAAACTATACCATCCCTTTTAAAGGCAGCACAAAATACATCTACATCATAGGATCACAAAACGACTTTTCGAAAGAGATCTAGATTCCTTAACTTTTTTTTAAATATTGATTTGAATTTTCGTATTTTGTACATAATCTAATTTTGAAAATGAATATGGATTCATCACAGTCTGGAAAGTAAAAATAAAAATAGATTCATCACATTTTGGACATAAACTCTTTTCTTTTAATGCCCTTAAATTTTCATGTTCTAATTTGAAATTCATTCAACAGGAATAAAATCAATGTGTGCATGGTGACAAAGCATAGCTCTGTGGGGGAAGAGAAAAGTGAAAAATGATGAAAAGTGGATTATCACATTTGGAAATGAGCACTTCAGTTACTCAGCTAAAAGGTCCAGATTACCTTTGGGAGCAGTGATTTAAAAACTTTTGATGCATATGTGTAGGTCAATTGTATCACAAAACATCCTACCATATAAAATTTTTGCAATAAAGCCTAAAATATAAGGAGATATTACTATTTTTCTCAACAAACCATAACTGTAGACAGTTAAGTCTGGAAACATTTTTATTATAACTATTGATCACATTTTGTATATTTTACAATAATTTAAATAGCATTGACCATACTGGTTCAATTTTTTACATTGGTTGTTTCAATCCCTAACTTACATTCTAGAACTATTTTGAAGCACTAATGCTGGGTTTTTGTTTCATCTGCAAATGGTACATTATGCCTTTAACATGATGTCAACTAAAAAAAGAAAAAAAAAAAAAGGATCAAAATCTTCTCCATCTTTGCGAGTCACTTATCCTGGCTCCTCTCACCTTGGCAGGACTCCATGCCTGACGCTGTGCTTGACAAAGACGATACCGTTGGGGGAGATGTGGAGACCGTCGGAGGCGAGAAGATGCTCCAGCTGCTTGGGAGGAGAGGAGAGGCTGGTGCAGCCCAGGGTGTACTCCCCTCCCCTGAGTGGGTTAAGAGTCACAGAGATGAGGAAAATTATTCAAGTTGCAGGGTTAATGTGTAATTATATCATATATCATATCATATTACATCATACTATATTTTATCATAATTGGATTAGATTTCTGCACTTCAAAAATTAAACAGAACATTAAATGGAATCCATCCAAGTATTATACAATGTACACTGGAAAACAAAACGTATACAAATCACACAACATGCATAAGCACAGTGATAGATATACTGTAAACAATCATATTCATTATCAATCAATTAAATACCACGCAATTAATGCACAAATATCCACCATCCAACCCCAGCCTACCAAAGATCACTTTCTCAAAATGCTAGTGACTTTGTACACAAAGCAGGTGGCCCATGGTATCACAGATGAGGTTAAAGCCCTTCACTGCCAACTCACTGGGCTATGTGCTCCACCCGTCCTAGGCAGGTCGAGAAGCAGTAGTTGTAGGCGATCATCATGGACGGGTAGAGGGACTGGAAGTCGAGCACGATGACGGGATCCTCGTAGAAGCGCGACTCAGGCTCCATGACCAGGGGGATGCACTCGGGGGCCTTGGACCGCGAGCGCTGGTGGACGCTGGGTGAGACGGCGATGTAGTTGGCGCACTTGGCTTGCCGCAGCATCATCGACTCAACTCGGTACTGTCGCAGAGAGAGACAGCCAGAACAAAAACCTCATGGCAAATGAAACTACTACAGTGTCAATAGGCAAACTGTCCAGGGAAAGTAGTCTATTTCAAAGTTCTTTGTTGAAAGAAGCAAAAAAGAACATCAACAACAAAGAAAAGAATCTATCAGAGTGGCATTTCATGAAGAGTTCTGCCCAACAAATTTGTCTGACAAATCTGCTCTCAGCCAAACAGGTGCAAGGATTTCAGTAGCATATAACAATTTGACAGAAAGTATATCTGACAAAACACTCAATGAAATGCCCCCAGTTCTGTTTACGTACAAAAGTGAAGTAAACTGGCTTTAATACTTAGAGCATTTCTGAAAAGGAAATTTGGGATAAATTTGTCATTGTGTACAAATTTGCAATATTCATAACAAACTGGACCTCATGGTAAGGGGGAAACGTTATATATACTTCACAAGGTTTTACATGTTTGCTTTCAAAATACAACAATTAGAGCTTTACATTTGGCAGATGGTAAAAGACTGCAGAAGTTTGCCACACAGGGCACAAACTGGACCTTAGGTCTGGTGAAAACTTTGGACATACCTGAGAACCCCTGGAGAGTACTGAATAGAATTCGATTCCAAAGAGCCTGGCCAGCTCACTGGTCCTTCCGATCAGGTCAAGCTGTTGAATCAGTCTCATGTTCCCCCGGACCCTAGTTGCATAGTACTCAATTGTTCTCCACCTGTTGTTGGGTGGAGATGCATTTCACACAGACCAAAGTTTAAGCTTTTACACTGGTTTTGGTTATGGGACAGTGTTGTGAGAAGAAATTATCTCAGTTTTGTTCTGAGATGCACATTAACTTGACTGTTATATAAGTTTGGATTGTGTTCATCAGCACAAAGCAACGGCACTGACAAAATTTGTCATATAACATTAATCATTCCTTTTCTAATGTACATACATGTAGCATTAACACATATGGAAGACGTATATACAAGGTACTGTATCAGCTGAAGGTTGAACATCGAACATGTGGATAGGGGCAGGTTTCAGTATTGTTTTTATTTCAAACAAGAAATGAAAAGTGAAAACAAAAAGCATAACAGATCATGATGTCCACAGCACTGCAAACACACAAGAAAATTGTAGCAGATACCTGTAGCAAGCCGTGATGTGGTCGAACCAGTCCGTCAGGGTGCGGAATGTGTAGAGGGGAAGTCTTTGGTGCAGTACGTGGTAGGCCACATTCTCAAATGTGTAGATGTTGAGATTCACCTGTAAGTGGTGTAGAAATGCTTGAGAGCATTACTCAAAAAGAAAGGGAAAAAAAATGACAGAGGCACACACAAACAAGAACACATTTCTGGCATAAGACACCCTAAAACAAGAAAACGTTAAAGATTCACCTACAGTATTGCAGAGATGCTTGACTATTACTTGAAACAAAAACACAGTACACATACACATCATATTTAAATTCATAACTGTGTACAATGTAGTTCCAGTAGTTCCCATCTAGTACAACCAACCGTTGGGAAACCAATCCCCTGCACCTGTTCATTGAACGAATCTCTGGTCTTTCTACTGCATAGCTGCAAACATTAACCCTTTCCTTATGAGAACTGGATATTCCCTAAGACTTTGTACAGAGCTTACTGGGTTCCAGCAGAAAAGGGGTTAATAAGTTGATCAATTCCTCTCCACATCAATTCACTCAACTTTGACCCATGTCATCCTTTGTGTTTAATTTCCTGTTTCTCTCTCCCTGACTGATAAAGATTCTCAGTAAAACCAAAGAACTGCCCCAGTGAATCCTACTGTCACAATCGACCTAGTCTGACCAAAAAATCCTTGCTCCTTGTAAGTACAGTGAATGAACAAATCTTACTGTATGTCATGATCCTGACCATCATCATCATCATCACCGACACTGCCATCATCATCGCCCCCATCATCATCATCATCATCACCATGTTCCTCATTATCACCATTATCATCATCACCACCATCATCATCAGCAGCAGCAGCATCATTATCATCATCACCACCATCATCATCGTCATCACCATCATCATCAAGACTATCATCAGCAGCAGCAACAGCAGCATCATTGTCATTATCATCATCATCATCACCACCATCATCATCATCGTCATCACCATCATCATCAAGACTATCATCAGCAGCAGCAACAGCAGCATCATTGTCATTATCATCATCATCATCATCGTCATCACATCATCATCGTCATCATCACCACATCATCATCGTCATCATCACCACATCATCATCGTCATCATCACCACATCATCATCGTCATCATCGTCATCATCATCACCACATCATCATCGTCATCATCATCAAGATTATCATCAGTAGCAGCAGCATCATTGTCATTATCATTATCATCATCATCATCATCACCATATCATCATCGTCATCGTCATCATCACCATCATTACCATCATCATCATCATCATCACTATCAACATCATGATTCATCTGCTTTGAACAGAGAAGCGTCCATGCTCTGAATGGCTACCTCGTGTCTGATAATCCTCCACAGGTTCAGGACAATCCTCCCAGCGATAGTTATCTCAGACATGTGATCGGCACCGTACGCATCCTTGTCAGCAGAAAAATGGCTCTCCCTGGGATCATCTGCAATGAGAACCAAAGAAATTTGTGAGTTCGCATGATCAAAATGAAAAGTTTGCTATCTCTCGTTAGGTGTAGTACTTCCGAGTACCAAGACCATCCTTCATCAGCACAAGGCTGTTGTAGATGGTGGTGCAATGGCCCTTGGAGAGAACAGGGGTTGGGTGCAGTTGAGATTGATGGATTCTAGTCCTTTCCATTGTGTTGTCCACATAACTTACCAGGTAATCTTAGGTAAACACATCCCCCCAAGCCTGTGAAATTCCCATAGACTTTCCACATGACCCACCCAGTTACCATGACCAATGGGTTAATCATCACATGGAAGGTTTATAGAATGGAAACACAGCATCAAACGAAGACTGGCTTTAAGACCTTACAGACAATTGATCCCACTCTTGAACTTATGGCTGATTTAAATTCATAATTGATAATAATAACAGTTGATACATTGTATTTTCATAGCTCCTCTTCCACTAGATACAAAGCGCTATAAGATGTCATCCCTGGTCGCTATAGGAGATGAAATATATACCAGGCAGTGACAGCACAAGTCCAGTGCATGCATAGGGATTAATCAGTAATTCAAGTTCTAATGCAACATCACAACAATTGGACCAATCTGGATGGAACAAGCAGATGAATTGCTTTGCCGAGACTGTGCTTGCAATTACTGATATGAAACTCCTGTGTTTCAGGTGTAAATCAGAAAATAGTGGCATCAGTTTGGGGGTGGACAGGACACTCTCATTGCAATCTCTGAGGTGAAGAAAGCAGTGATGTCATACCTGGTAATCTTGATATCTGCTGACAGAGCTGGACCTCCAGGAAAGCAGCTCGCTGGAAGAGGTAACCCCAGGACAGCTGCTGGATTTCAAATCCTGCCAAAATGTCAGGATCATGCCTACAAAAAAAGAAAAAAGAAAAGATCAAAATCCTCCACAAAAGAAACAGCATAAACATTGCTCCATACTCTTTCTCTCCAACTCAGTTCCTCTTCTTGATTCATTATCTCTTTAATAAACACTGCTGGGTCATTGGAGGAGACTTACAGCCATCGGTCCTGTGCGTAGAAGAGTCAGACCCCATATATACGTAAATGAACTCACTGCACTTCTCTTCTAAATAGTAGGGAGAAGCTCCGGTGAAGCAGTCACACACACACACACACACACAAAGATTGATATACTCAGGTTGTGAGGTATACAGATTTACACAGTATCTATACATCAATCAACTTTTTGCTGCTTTGACACTTCACAAAAAAAAAAAGAAATAATTATAGCAATGGAGAAAAAATTGCACATGAAGTTAAGTATGGAACAACAGACACATTTCAAAACAGTAAAAGCAATTTCAAGACTTTGTAAAAAGTGGTTCACTTTCGCATCTACCTTGTAATCAAATTCTGAAGGGAGATTCAAATTAAACTGTGTCTGATTTTGCCTGACTGATCAGGATATCCATTTTACCAATGTACTTCTCTTGTAAATAGTAGGGAGAAGCTTTCAGCATTCATATTTTGTTGCAACTAACCTTCTGACTAGCTTGACAAACTCCTCAAACATGGTCTTCTCATCTTGAACGTAGGTGACTTCCATCCCGCTGACCCCTGACCTTGCCAGCCAGTCCCGCTGGGTCACGATGGTCGAGTCCGTCGGGTTTCCCGCCGCCGCTGCGTTTGGTTGGTTGACCTTTGACCCCGGTCTGGATAGATCCACCATAATCATGCCAACGTGGTGGCGTCCCTGTCCCTTTCCATCTTCCCCGGCTCCTTGGTCTCCGTTTTGGTCACCCCCTTGATGGTTGCCGTGGTGATGACCCTTGGCCGGGCTGTGGGGGCTCCCACCACTGGGGTCATCCTTGTGGATGCAGTAGAAGATGGCACGGATGGGATCAAAGTCTGGGTCTGGGTGGTAGTCCCTCCTGGTGCGGGTGTGGATCTCAAGACTCATGGTGGTCACGTGTTGTACCTTATGGAAGATTTAGGAAACAAAAAAAAAAAAAGGGTGTGGTCCTGGTGGTTAATCAAGTCTATGTTAAAACAGATACTGGCTACTAAAACGCTGTTGAAATACAACTCAACCTGTACTATTTAAAGACAAACAATGATATTCAAGCAATATACACATAAATGTGACACTTCATCACTGGAATGTACAGGTGTATGCTGAACATGCTTTCATTATCACATGCATTTCATTGTAGCATTACTTTTGACCATTTTCAGTGCCAAAGTCAGAGTGTCCCCGAACTTGCAGCTGACAAATTAATTCCAATTAGAATATTCACACTGCCAAAAGACTACATGAGTAACATGACGCAAATCTCTCGTTTGAAGAGGCTACACCCCAGTAAATAATGCCAGTGTATACCTTGGCAATCAATGACTTAAAAACCAAAGATATAAAACACCTGTTTCTTGACCCTGGCCTAATCTAAGCATCAGTCATCGCCACAGCGCCACAGGGGAGGGGGGGGGGGGGGGGGGGGGGCACCGCGAGAGGAGGAGATTGTTTTGGTTTTGGCATGGGCTATGTAGCTCCATGGTGCGTGTGTGTGTACGTGTATGTGTGTGAGTGTAGACATTCAGCGTATGCAGACAGAGCATGCCTGTACTGCAGTGACCGGAACTATTTTCATTCCATTTTGTCTCTCCCCTTCTCCCTCCCCCATCTCTCTCCCTCTCTCTCTCTCTCTCCCTCCCTCTCTTTCTCAGACAGCAGGCTGATTGAAACCAGGGAGGTAGTCTCACCTCCCTGTTGTAACTCACTGCCAAATAGCCGTACACGAACCTCAGTCTGGTTGTGTTTCAGGAAATAAAATTTGAACAAATTGAGGTACTTTTTATTGAAATCAAGGTATTTAGTGGCAAAGAAGTTCTTTCACAAATTTTGTAGTTGTGTTGATTTTGGGCCTTTTTGTATATAATATCGATAGCTTTTATATCTCTTAGCATGATTGTCACAGAATCCTCATACTTTTTAAACTGTACATCAACATAAAAACTATTGCCGATCGCAATGATTATCATATCAATGCGCGAGTAAGGGCATACTGAGTATTGCGCATGTAGAGATGCATGCAGCTAGCTGGTGGTCGATTGTGTGCGTGTGTGTACGCATACATTACACATTGTCAGCACCGGCAAACTGGCAATGCTCTCCTTCTTATTCCTGTATTTTCGTTATTTACGGGTCAATTTTTTTCGTTCGAAATGTAAAATGGATGACCATAGAATTTCTCAATAGAATATAAAATTGAAAACTTTAAAAATGATAGAGAAAATTGAGTTCACTTTGAATGGTCTGCCACAGGCAGATATCCTTATCATGCTCTTACGTAATACGACAGCTGCTGGAGTCATCAAACCCTGGCTTGGCCTCCAGGTTTGTCACGCCGAGCAGAAAGTTTATTTGCAATGGACAAGTACTTCGACTCCCAACTCTCAAACGACAAATATACGCACCCCACTTTGGAAAAACCCAGCTGGGGTCTCGCCTCAAACGAGGGATTGACGGCATGACATGTTATTTCCTTTATACACGTAGGCATTTAAAGAGAATAGAAAAAAAAAAAAAAAAACTTGATGCAAGTCAGTCATGCCATCACACTCATTGGTGTGTTGCTTTTTTTTTATCAATGAGACGAAAGAGAAGTGCTGAAGTTCATGGTCATCATATCACTTTAAAATCAAATCAAATCAGTGCGATTTTCATAATACCATACATTATGGTCAGACATGGACATGTTCAAGGAGATATGGCAGAGCATACTCAGTTCCACACATATCATCTAGTGCTGGTCTACTGGAGCAATGCTACCATGGTGCCAACTACTCTACCTTGGATATCTTCTACTCACCACATGAAGGGCCTTTGCATCTTGGACGTTGCCTTGGCTGACCTTGAAGCCGTACACGTTCTTTGGTGTTGGTCCCACTATCTGAGAGGTGAGTGACTTCCTCTTCTGAAGAGGGGTGATGGGTGAAGACTGAGGGAGATGAAAATATGGGAGCCACATAAATGAACTTGAGCAACTTTTGATATGAATTTCAACATAAAATTGTGTTCCCTGCATGCTTCTTTAAATAGGCAATTCAAGATTGTGCCCACAGCACTTCTTTCTTTTTTTTTTGCAATCATATGATTGAAACTCTAATAATGCTGAAATGAACCCAGTGCTTACATGTTTCTACTTTCATTTGGAGCACAAATCATTTTCATTCTGTCAAAGAATCACATGAAACAGTGTAGCATGATTAAAAGAAGGTAAGGAGAGTACATCCCACAGGCAAGATTTATTGAAAACTCAAAACTTCACGTATTATACTACACAACTGTAGGATGGTAACCCGAGCTTTACACAAACTGTACAAATATCGTTGGACTGTTATAGTATGGACTATGAATAGTTTTTATTACCTGTGCTGGAGTGTTGGGAAGGTTAGGATTTCTCTTCAGTGTTGCCACATCCGAAAAAGGTCCAGGTTTCTGCGAAGCTATTGGGGTCACGCCTGGCTGAGGGGCTGCCAGTGGGGAACTGGTCAGTGGACGAAGTGGTGTGCTGGACAATGGAGGGGTGCTGCCATCCCCTGGTCTCTCTGCCAGCCTGCTGGACTTTGGTGTGCTCCCGCTCACGCTCGCCTGAAGGGGAGTGGCCATCAGAGCGGTCAAGTGATGGCCAGTTGTTGGTGTGGAGGGATTGCCACTGGGGTCACTATGTACAGCAGCTGTTGGCTCTGTGCAATTCACCTGTCCTGCTGTTGGTTGACTGTTTCCATCACTGCTATGAGGCGATGCAGTGCCCTGGCTATTGCCCTGCACTGGGCCCTTGAGGGCAGGTGGCTGTAGCTGTTGAGTTGCTTGGATGGACTGCTGATTGTGAGTGGGAACAGGATGCTGCTGTGCTTGATATGAGGGCTGATGGGCAGGATTTAGCACACGCTGAATTGGCGATGCCAACTCCTGCTGGCACTGCAAGACCCGCTGGTCACTGTGTGGCAGCGGTTGCAGCACATTGCTGCCACCAGCTCTACCTACCTGGGCAGTTCCACAGATCCCTTTCTCCCCAGCATACCTCAGATTACTGTTTGTATTTGATTGGCTGGGAGTGGCAGGGTATGGGCTGGTAGGAACGCCCAGTGAGTTCCCATTGTGATGAGATGGCAAAAGTGGCATGCTTCGCCCTGGCGACTGGTGAGGTGGTTGTACAATGTGTTGATCAGGTTGCTGAGGTTGCTGGTATGGTGGCAAGGATGACCCTTCATGACCAAAGTGGTGCCTCTGCCCACACTGCTGCTTTTCATTCATCCAGCTGGTCACTGCCTCCCTTGGAGGGGGATATCTGGACGGCATCCACACAGCATCCCTGTTATACCCCTGGTGCACAGTGGAATAACCCTGAGAGGTGGGGGTATCCCCCTGTGACTGGACGACTGTTTGCCAGTGGGACAGGCCCATGTTGCCACAAGGGGTTTCAGCATGCTGCAAGGTGGACGGGAGCATGCTCTGCACATGGGTTTGACTGGGTCCCTCCCTGAGGTGAAAGAAAGGAAAGCTCTTCATTATTCTCCTGCACAGGTATAATGGTGCCACAGACAGTACTGAACATTACATACTACAGTATATTCTCTTGAGGTTTAGAATACACATCATGGACTGACTCGGCATCCTTTTGGATCAAGATATCTTATTGTAAAGGATGTTTTGCAGAAAACTGAGAACAGACTATGCATCAAAACCACACAAAACAAAAAACCCCAAACAAACATAAAAACAGGTACATATAGGCCTAATTGTATGGATCACGCAGCTGCTCTTAATATAAAACTTCAATATAAGGGAATTTAATTTCTAAATCCTGAGACTATGCCTGGGAACAGAGTCATGTTTTCCTAGCTGCCATCCCAGAGAACATCACACACACTGAGTATTGTACTTGTAGAAGCACTTTTGATTTAATGCAAAATTTGTTGAAATATAAAATATCAAACAAGTACTTCATACTTTGTCCATAACACATGATACTAGGAATGCATCTTTCTGGTTATACCTTTGCCTTCCAGCATGATCCTGTGGATTTCCCCAGTATGCACACTGATGATGAACTTCTGGAAGGCCATACTCCTGGAGACTGCTCCGCACCATGGAATCGGTAGGTGGCATGGCAACTGGTCTCCAAATCTTTGGTTTCACTGCTGGGGTGGTGGTGCCACTGTCAGGGTACGGGTGTGGTGCCTGTGGATAGGACACCCTGTAGGGGGGCTGCCCAGATGGCGAAGGGTGCTCATGGTTGGATGGGTGGTGCTGATTTGGAGTTGACGGGTGGTGCTGATTTGGGGTTGATGGGTGATGCTGATTCGGGGTGGAAGGGTGGTGATGGTTTGGCGAGGGGTACGGGGGTTGAGGGGAGGGGTACGGTGGAGGATATCCCTGACGCTGGTTGCTTCCTGGGGACGGATATGGAAGATGGTTGGCAGACTGGTTGTACCCCTGGCTTTGATCAACTAGTCTCTCCCCTCCATAGACCGATGACTGATTAAAGGAATGGTTAGACATTTCATACATGCTTTGGCTGGTCTGCAGATTGCTGTGGTAGTACAGTGACTCATTCTGTCTGCTGGTTCCAGCTGGCATGACAGATTCTTTAACAGGGTCATTCTGGTAAGGTGGTGTTGAGTGGTTCATGCTGTACTGGACCTGAGGTGGACTGCAGTCACTGCTGTGCTCAGAATCTGTCTCTGGTATACAAGTCGGCTCCTGGGCTCCCTGAGATCCTGCATCTTGCCTCTGGCTAGGGTACTGGCTGGAAGATGTGCCAGAGTTGCTGCTATCTGTTCTCTGGTACTGAGGAGAGTGTGAGTTGTAGGAGGATGGTGCTGACATCTGCACATCAGAGAAGTAAGACTGGGCCTTTTGCCCTGGAGTCATTTGGGGCGAGTTGCTGCTTTCATCCGGAGAATTTGTGTAAGAGTGAGATTTGACTTGTGAGTGCGAACCATAGGAGGAAGATCTTGACATTTGTACCTCAGATAAGTATGCTTGGTTCCCCTGTCCTGGAGTAATTCCAGGTGAGCTATTACTGTCAACCTGGGAACTTGTGTTTGAGTGAGATGTCCCCTGAGGAACTGCATTCTGCGCCACGAGAGGACCATTGTCAGGAACTGGGGGTATCCCTGCTTGATTTAGCTGGTGCTGACCAGGTTGATGCAACTCATTACTGGGGACAGGATGAGGAGGAAGGTCCGCACCAGTGTGTGTGTCACTTTGACTCCAATCATGAGCAATCTTTGGCTGCTCCCTATGCTGCCCTTGCAAGTTTGGCTCCTGGTTTTCCTTATCGCACCTCTCAATGACGTGGCCATGATTTCCAGGGACCTGATCTGATTTATCCAGTTTGGCAAACTCATTGGATATTGCATCAAGATCTGAGTTTCCGTGCAAGTGGTCATCGATTCCAGAGACATCCTCGGGAAAGTGCTCCAACGTGAACTCTTCATGCCTCGACTTTGGTTCTTGCTGATTGGCCTTGCCATCAGAGGTCACCTGAAGCATCTTCTCATACACGCTGAAGTCTGATATTTGTCCCAGATTTCTCTCAATGATGTCCATTTCATTATCTGAAATAGGGCCAGGGGCAGCAGTCTCCTCCTTCTTGGTGGAATCAGTGGCCCCTTCTTCCATCATTTCTCCCTTCACCTCTTCTTCAATATCCTCTTCAGCAATAGTCTCAACAGCTAGCTTGTCTTCTTCTTCCCTCTTGTCATCCTCCTCCTGCTCTTGTTCCTCCTCCTCCTCCTCTTCTGCATCAGAAATTTTGCCCAGTGGGGACCAACATCTTGGAGGAGAGCTTATCTGTTCTGGACGTTGAGGAGAGTAGCAGGCTAGTCTCCACATCACATCTCTTGACTCGTCCTTGCCGGGCTCACAGATTTCAATAATGGGGTTCTGTGCCGTTTCTTCAATAGGGGCTTTAATTGGGGGAACGTAGTTCCAAGTTTTGTTGTCTGGACCTCCACCATATACATCTACAATTTTGGTTCTCCTCTTTTGTTGTAAATCGAATCTTCTGAAAGGTTGCAACGCCCCCTTGTATCTGGCTTCCTTTGCCGTCATGCGAGATTTAAGTTGTTCTTTTCGTGGAGATACCCTCTGAACTCCTCTTAATCCTGGGGGTGTGTCATCCATGCGTGCCCTCTTGGCACCCGTCTGATCATTCTCCTCACTGAGCTTCCTCTTCACCTGCCGATCAAGGTCTCGGTACAGGGCGTTCCTGATGACCTCGCCCCAGCTCTCTTCATCCAGACACAACTTTCTGAGAACAAGCTGAGGATTCAGCTCCTTGCACAGCTTGAGCTTAACCAGATTGGATGCATTGAGCTTCACATAAGGCATCGAGACAGGATCAAACTGCAGGGGAGCTGGCTTCTTTCCCTTCTTGGGCTTAATCTCAGCTTTGTCCTCAGTTTTACCCTTCTTGTTCATGACTGCTTTGCTCACTTTATCCTTCTGGCTAGTTTTTTCGTTGCTACGTGCTTGTTGCCTAGCTTTCTTTTCCAACCCTTTTTCATGTTTAACTTTTGACTTGCTCCACTTCTCACTCCCATGTGCAACTGCTCCTTTCTGCTTCCTGGTCCCATCAGAGGTCTCTCCTTTCGCTTTGTTAGATCTCTTTGTTGAAACACTTTTCACTTTGGCTCTGTCAGGGAATTCTGCTTCAAGCCACTGAGGAATATTCTTGCGAGCTTTGGACTTGCTTACGGATTGGGCACTTTTTTTCTTTCCGTGTTTGAACTCTGAGAGTTCCCCAGCTGCTTTGTCAGGGCAAGGACTAACTTGGTGATCAGGAATATGCACATTTTTGAGAGGGCTCCTGGCCAACTTTGATGAGCTCAGTATGTCCTTTGTGGGCTCTGACTTTGTCAAATCCTTTGGACTCCTAGAGCCCATGTGCCCTCTACCCAGTGTACAGTTGGCAGGAGGAACCGCATCGAAAACAAAAGATTGCTCCATGATGAGGGTGGGGTCGTGACTTGACTTGCAATCTTTAGACGAGCGCTTGGTATTTGTTCGGACTCTTGTGGTTTTCCTGGGTTTCGGACTAGTTTTGTTTGGCACTGACAAGCTTCTTCTCACTGAAACTTTGGCAGGGGATGTATTGGACTCTGCTGAGCCACTGGGAACAGTGCTCATAGTTCTTACACGGGTCTTGGGGCTCTTTGACACGCTGACTGATGCAATTGCTGAAATGTCTATGGGAGAAAGGATCACTTTGGGCTTTGGTTTGACAGACTCTGCATACTGAAATCTAGGGGCCATCTTAAATCCTATTGCATCATTGTAAACAGCTATGGGTCCCTCCATGGGCTTGTGAGGGCTGCGAATAATGTTGTCTGACACAAACGGCCTTCCACGATCCCTGGGTTCTGATCCCCTCGGGCTTTTCTTTCCACTCCTGCCACGGCCAGCAAAATGAGGCGAAGTTTGTGATTCCAGCTGTTTCTCCGTGGGATCAGTTCCTTCCTTTTGCTCCCCATGTTGGCAGTAGCTTCTCCTCAATCTTTTACCTTGTGACATTTTCCTTGCAGCTTTTCCAGATGCTGGTCTCTTCTTAACATTTGACTGACCACATTTTGACCCTCTCCTTGAGGACACAGGAGATTGGATGACCTTGAAGTCATCATCAGATGGTTTTCTTGCACTCAATGCCCTTGCTACAGGTGATACAGCTGCGAATGAACTCTGTCTTGCAAACTTCACTGACTTGTCTGAAGCTGAAGGCTGTCCTTGTGGTGATATGTTAGATGCTGTCAGAGACTTGCTCCTCCGAACTCTTCCTGGACTATCCGTAACATTTGCGCCTTTCGAAGGAGTGCTCTCATCCCTTTGACTACTTCGTCTCCTGGGTTTGCTGATACCACCCTCAACTGACCTGGCACTGTTCCTCCTTGACCTCGCCTTACTTGGAGAATCACTTTGCTCTTGAACATCACAGTTTTGGTTTGCTGAATTGTGCCTAAACAAATCTCTCTTCACATTTTCCGGTGACGACTTGCCACCGTCCATAGAGGCCGTCATTGATGAAGCAGTTGCTGCCAGAGGTAGACGCTTTTTGGGTTTTATTGCCTCGGCATACTGAAAGCTGGGAGCTATATTGTACTCAATAGCATTAGCATATCTCTCTAATGGGCCTGTGAGTTCTTTGTGGGGGCTTCTGGCCATCTTTTCTGTGAAAAATGGCTTGTCTACATGCTTTTGTAAGGTTCGAGGACTTTTAATTCCTCCCATTCCCTTTCCTACAGGAATCGTAGTCTGAAGAGTTGGAGCCCGTTTTGAGGATTTTGCCATCTTCCTCCTCTTTCCCTTCAAACTAGGAGACTGCTTCCCCCTGCCCTTGGGAGACCTTGAGTTAACACTGTTTGATCGCCTGGGCCTCCTCGCAGACCCTCCAAGGTTGGTTGACACACCCCTATGACTACCATTCATCATGGTCTTCGGACTTCTTGCAGTACTGGTCTGCCTGCTGCCTTTGGTCCTGGTTGCCGATTGTTTGGGCACTGCCCCATTGCAAGGTCCCTCTGCCAAGACCTCGATGGCATCTCCAAGCTCTCTCAAGGGACCATCCACATGCTTGAGGGGAGTCCTGGCAATCTTGTCGGAGGCTAGTGGTCTGGTGTGAACGAAGCCATTCTGTGCCCTCCTGGGACTCTTCTCACCAAGCCTTCCTCTGCCAACCAGCGACTTTGTCTGACACTTCTTTCCATCTGAAAAGATAAGCATGAAACATATTTGTCAGCAGGACTTGGGACAGATGAACGATATACAAATTTCCTTGACATGCCACACGAGGTACGATATAAGTCACAGTTTGCAGTACAGAGCATTCCTGTTATGACAAAGTTCTTGGGAACAGCGATTTTCATTGGGGATATAAAAATATTGGTGTAGCCAAACAGTAAAACACGTAAGGATATATAAATGGTTACTTTGGAGCCTGAACTTTTACTTCATTGCACCAAGACTTTTGTTAAACCGAGTCCGATATAATCGGAGTGCATTTTAGCAATTTGATTGATATTAATTTGATGGATTACTGCTCCTCCATCCTGTTTAAAGAATACATGCCAACTTGAAATTCTGAAGAAAAAAAAAATCAAGAACATATGGAAAGAAAAATATCTGCACAGTACTCACAGATGGAATAAAATATAAAAATTTCAAATTTGCCTGACTTTTCTATCTCTTTACTCAGACCATTCAAAAGTCTGTGCACAAAATGATGTTGTATTTTTGTTAAGTTCAATATGCAAGACTGTCTTCAAGTAAGTGAATGAGCAAAAATAGATTCAGACAGATATTTTTCAGGTCCTTGGATCAATAGTAAACACGGAACATCTAGGAATTGATGTCGATTTTAAATGTGATAAATAGAATTTGGTTTTTCATCAGAACAGATTCAGAAGTACACATTTCCCTTAAATGAATAGGACAACCAACTAATTCTCAGTTCTTTTTCTGCAACAAAAATACCCACACATCACAACCATCAAAAGTAAAAGTGAAAATTTAATAAGGATTGAAGATCAAGTAATGCAGGATAAGACTGCATTATTGTGATGACAAAAAGCAGACAAAACAAAAGAAGGTAAAACACTATTAAAAAGAGTGATACAGGTGTTCTGTCTGATGAACATAATCTGTAGCAAAAAGAGATTGTTGAAAATTGGTTGCAGAAACATGAAAAAAAGGGGCATCGTTTGCAGACTTGCCTTCCTTTGGTGGTACATCGGAGCTTCCATCCAGCTGGGGCAAGTAATCTTCTTCCTCCGTGGACTTCTGAGATCTTCCAGCACCGACATCCTCAATGTCTCCAATTAACCTTTCTAGCCTGTGAGCACAGAAAAAGAAACATACAGAATATCATGCAAAGGTTTCACCAACCCACATAATTTCATTTTACCTCAGTCATTACTGACACATCATCAGAACTCTTCTCCCTGGCACAGTCAGATGATAATTACATCGAGCCATCTGATCACATTCTTTGAGGAAGAAATTAAATTGAGGAAGCTACAAAAATTATTCATGCATACATGAAAACCCTGAAACTCAAGATACGCAAATCTAGGTATGTGTTGCTAAGTAATGTTGCCTTCATTGTCTTCTCTGCGCATCACGCAGTCTGTAGTAATGCCAGGGTGCGTGCATATGTGCTTGTTATTATGACATCACAAAAGAAGTTTGCTAAAGCTGTCGAACTGTGATCGGACCACTGACTACAGTGGATCAGACTTCTTCGGACTCAGGGAAGTGGGCCAAAGTGTAAGCGCTAAAGAGGAGTCGATAGCGTAGGTCTCTATAGGAAACTTGCGCCGTGCGCCCGCGTACGCATTTGACTAAAACAAGGGGACCATGCACCTTTAAGGTTAGGGTTAGGTTTGGAGTTAAAGTTTGGGTTAGGGTTAGCATTAGGTTCAGGATTAGAGTAAGGGTCAGGGGAAGGGTGTTGGGAAATTGTCCAGGGGTTCATTGGCCTCGAAACTAATGACACCCCTACGGAAGAAATGGGTGTGGTTGTGAATATGCAAAGACTGCCTCCAATTAGAAGGATTAGAGAAGTAATATGACAAATACCACAGAGGCAAAAAATTTGGTGGTAGTACCCATACAGTGGCATCTCTGCACTTCCAACTTACTGAACATCCTCTCCGGCTTGCGTCTCCCCATTCCCCATCCTCCCATCCTCATTGTCGCTACCGGCAACAGCATCATCCTCATCCTCCTCATCCTCCCACTCAGCGTCCACACCCAGCCACGCCTGTGACATCTCCTTCTCCTCTTCAGCCTCCAGCTCGGGGCTGTCTTCTTCTTCCGAGTCGGAGATTTCTGTGACAAAATGAAAACAAATATGATAATAATTGTGTACACTGATCTTGGGATCCATTTGTGTACACCATTACTGCAATGTCCCACAAGCTGGTCACACCACATCAAGCTATCTATCGTGCATTCACAACACGTGGTGGACAACGCAATCATGGCGGATCATACTGCCAAGTCGATTCAGTGCATACGTGTATTTTATCAAAATTAGAATTTCTTGAAGAAAGCCTTTTCAGGTAACCAAGTGCAGTAATTCACCTTAGTTTGACAAATCAAGTTTACAAAAGCATACAAGCATATCATTCCTTCCCCTTCCCCTTTTACTTCACTCACAGTGGTAATATGTGACCCGCTACAACAAAAGGATCCGAAAGTTGGACATTATTCCCTTACTCTTCTACTCTAATTTCATATAAAGCACAACTCATAGAAGTACTCGGTTGCGGAGATATTGATGATTTTATTAGTGCATGTTACTTTGATTAAGGTTTGAACTCTCTGCCAGGGATAGTTCATCTGCAGTTCTCACTATTCTTCGCATTGTTTGGTGGAGATTATTCAAATTGGATCTGATTTGTTAATCTCTTAGGCTCCTATTAAAATTCAGATCTCCCACAGAAGACAACATCTTATTTCTACCATATGTAATGTACTGCAATATTGTATGGGGCAACTGTAGCAAAACCAAATTGAACACAATTTTTCTTCTCCAGAAAAAGGCTCTTCGTATATGCACACATTCAAATTTTTTGGCTCACACTGATCCCATATTTTATCGCCTAAAAACTCTAAAGGCCCATGATATACATTTATACCTAACTGCCATATTTATGTATAAACACATTCAAAATTTATTACCATTTTTCCATAACGCCCTAGTAACCAATGACCATATTCACCCATACCCTACCCGTCGTTCCCATGATTTTCATTCAAGTAATCCAAAGCTTTTACTTGCTCAAAAGTCGATTAGACATCACGGTCCGGATACATGGAACACTCATCCTGAGGAGTTGAAACAGTGTGCCTCCTTGTTTTCATTCAAAGCAAACTTAAAGAAGCATATTTTACTGCAGTATACTTCTAATACGAGTTAAGCACGAATAATTTATATGACTCATGTTGGTCTCTCGATAGCAACATCGTATGTCGTTCACTCTCCCAGCAAACCAATTTTATTATTCTAAATTCCAGCCTATCTGCCCCTGTGCACTTTCAAGCACCTGCACGCACATTCACCACCATCACACATCAGAGTTTATTTTCCCTGCTATCTTCGCAGCAGAATTTGTATTGTTACGAATTTAATACGTCCCTGCCTTTTCCTCGGGCTGGCCATCTTTTCAAGCAATGCTTACAATGGCGGCCCTCTGCATTATCGCTTTTTAAATGTAATATCGTTATTGTAATCCCTGCTGCATAGACATGCATACTGTAATATTATATCATTAATTTCCTTTTATATCGTTGTTTATGCAAGTCAAACGACTCTGTTTCAAATATACTTTGTATGTTTCCCATGTTCATGATTATGTAATTTATGTATATATTGATTTGCAGAAAATAAAGTATCTATCAAACAAACAAAAAAACAACAACTCCGTAGCTTTACGTAGACAAAAGGAACCAAGAGAAAAAATACATATATTTATAGAGGCGACCCCCATTATAACAAAGTCCTTGGGACCGGCAGTTTTCTTTATTTACACCAAAAAATTTGTTGTTGCCGAAAAAATATAAAGTATTCAAAGATATATAGAAAATAATTTTGGGTACTGAATTTTTACTTCATTGTAATAAGAATTTGTTACAACCGCGTTCACTGAAATGGCAGCGCACTTGCATTTACATGCATTTACAATGGTATCAGTGCAATTTCATGATGTCTCGACTATGACATCTTTCAGCAGGCTGAGTGTATCTGCTCAAAATAAGCATCCAAATACAGTGTGCCATATTCCGATCTCAAAAGATTGATGACTCATGTATTTATCCCCTAGTCCCTTTTTTCTTATTAATGCTGTCTGTACTCACCAATTCCTGACGGTCCAGGGCGTTCTCTCAAGGACTGCATGGTCCTCCTGCCCGAAAGAGCCAAGTCCACATCGTCGTCCTCGTCGTGGACGAGATCGACGAGGAGGTTTGCCAGCTCCTCATCCTGAGTGTCTGCAGCATTATACAGAGGACATGGCAGAAGGTGTGTAAATGGCTTTAGCATTCAAATTCATGAAATTCTTCCGTCGAGATGTTCTATTGCAACTGATTGACAAATAGCCCTCATCGATGTAGGGTAATTTGTCAATCAGTTGCAATGGCTTTAGCATACTGCAAATGTGGAATATGTAGATTATACTCAATAAAAATGTAGTCAAGTTCCTAGCTTCTTTTCAACACCTTAAATTTGGTTAAATACAGCAAACAGCATTTCACTGTCGATGCACTTACAAATGTACTTCAGTTGTTTGAATTTACATAAAATTTTATCACTGCATGGCATGGATTTTCTTGTTGTTGTTGTAGTAGCAGTAGTGATCCATCCAAATCATTTTCTTTTTTTAAAGTAGATCATGCCACTCTAATAAATTGTCTCCTTATTCCTGAGAAAAAACAGGATAGAACTGTTGAATAGAAGTCACACTTATGAGGTACAACTCTCTTTTTCTAGCTTGTCATTGTTGATGTACAAGATTTCTTTGATTTTAGAGATTAAAGGTGACACCACACGCCAGACTTATGTATCTGCTGTTTTAACTATTTAGTTGTACCTTGGGACTGTGACTGGGACAACCTCTGGGACGCCTCCAGAATTGACTGCACAAGCTCTTCATTGATGACTGGTGAAACATCCCCACTAAAGACCTGCCTCTGTGATGGTTCGCTGTCTGCTGAATGTGAGGAAAGGGAAGAAAATGGTAACCACTCTGTACTTCCATCGGAACAGATGGTAAGGCAAATCCTGTACCACGTACAAGTGAACAAATCTGACTTTGCATTTTCAGCAGTACTCAATTAAATGAACATTATTTGGAGATGGACAACCAGTCACAATCGTTAAGGTTTAATCCATCTTTATCATGCTCATGCAACACAAACTGCCGGCCGGAAAGGGGCGGAGGTCATACAACAATTTACATAAGATACTTCTCAAACACTGCCTGTCAGCATAACACACTGGTGGTATATCAAATCCAACTCTCTTCGATCTCTGTACCTCACACTTTGACATGAAAAATTGACACTACTGAGTACTGAGGTACCTTCAGTAAATAGAAAACTTATAATAGAAATGAATAGAATGTGAGAAGTACAAATAACAGAAATAAAAATAAACACTTGGCAACAAAAAACAAGAATATCTAAGGACACGGTTGATACAATGTTAGCGGCTTTAGAACATAAATGACTTGGAGAACTGGAAATAGGAGGATGCAAGGAGGACAAATGAATAACAACTGCATAAAGCAAACATGAAAAAAAAAATGATGACACAAACGAATGCGTCATTCATGTTGATGAAAATCAAGGAAGGCAGACAAGTTGAAGAGATGTAATAATCCTGCAATAATCCCCTTTATGCTAATATATATATCAGTAGTTTTCGTTTTGTCTTGTTTTGATTTTGTTTTGTTTTGTTTTGTTCGTTTTTGTATTGTGCCATAATTGTTACCTTTTACTAGGGAGAAGCCTTGACAGGTCAATGGCCTTTGCTTCTTCCTCCACACTCTGTATTGCATATGATTGACATGTTGTCCTGTATTGTTCGTTCTTTTTTACCAGTTGTGCAAGTTGTGGAAATAAATGAAATAAAATGAAAGATGTGAAGGAGATTCAAGAGTTTTACCTGGATTTTCAGACATGTGGATCTCTAGCTCATTGGCTGGTGTACAGGGCACATTTTGTGATTGGGATGGAGGTCCCACCTCTTCACTGCTCTCGGTCTCCATGGCAACCTCATCACTGTCCATGATCTGGCTCTCCCTACACAGTCAATATTACAAAGAAAATCAAAGATATGCAAACATCTACTTGAGCTTAGTTCTGGGAGTAAGCACTATGATAGAAGAGTTTAAAGGGTGTGTACAGTTCTGGTCGAGGTAAGGATTTAGCTTTTAACGTTTTGCGAGATACTCAGAAACCACTCTATGAGATGTCAAAGAGCATGCAGTTCTAAAGGGTATCAAAAGTTTATTCGATGAAAATCAGTTTTGAAATGGCTGAGATATCCAAAAACAAGGTGAAACAAAGAGATCCTAATAAAGTGGTGGCATGTCGCCTTTTATTATTAGCACTTTTTTGGATATCTCAGCCATTTGAAAACCAATTTTGATCAAATAAACGTTGAATCCTTCTTAAAATTACATGCTCTTTCATATTTCATAAGAGGCTTTTCATTATCTCACTTAGGAATGTTCAAAACATGAATCCCCACCTCAACCAGTACTGTACAGTCCCCTTTAACCCGTTGAGAACGAGCTGATTTTGCCATAACACACGTTTCCCATAGACAACTGCTTAAGTATACTCAGAACTAGTCTTCAACGGGTTAACTTGCTATGTATTTTAAGCTCTTTCATCGGCGTTCCATAATCCATCTAAACTTGACCAAGTTGTAAAGTTAGCAGGCTCATTGCGGTGCAGCAATGTGCCTCAGTCCAATGTAACGGCCATGGTGACACAATAAGAAATAGGGGGATTGGGTACATGTAGTCTTCAGTCATTGACAATTAGTTTCCACACTCATATGTGACCGTGCATCACAAAATGAACAAAAAGTCGCACCCCTTGATTTTACATGAGGACTAAAAAGAGGTGAAAAGGATCAACCAGGTCAATATTGTTTGTTTGTTTTTTTATATTTTCTAAAAGAACCACCCTTCTTCTACATAATTTGTAAGTTTGGGATCATAAAATGAATGGGAAAGTGCATTTTCAGAAGTTCTTGTACAACATTTATTTTTTTCTTTTTAAAGTAGTGTGATCACGTATGTCTTAGAGGCCCCTTTTCATTTCTTGATAACCCTTTGCACACTCTTTACTTTCAAGTCTGATACCTTTTGAAGGGATGATGCTACTGCTTTGAAAGTTGGCATTAATCATGTACAGAATGTGTTGATAAAGCATGTTTAATTTTAGCCTAATCTGATTATATCTTAATTGTTGTTGCTCGGGTGGTTTACACCCTGTTTTTTGTCCCACTCATTGTACAGCCAGCACGGTTTGGTAAAGATTAAGCACTTGAATAGACCATGTACTTCAGAGCCTCTTTTCTCGGTTCACACTTTTCCAGATTTTTTAGATAGGCTAGGAGAGTCCATTTCAATCGAGCTATACATAATTTTAAAGCTTAGAGTGTGCTCTTTCAGAATCTGCCCATAACTAAAAATCCATGACTGGCGACTTTTTGTTGGTTTTGTGATGCAGGGTCACATATGTGCATGCCGGTTGGCTAACAAAGCACAGTAAAGGGATAACTGGGCTAGATTGCTACCCATTGACTGAATTTATGATGCACTCACATTTCCTGAAGTTCTTGAAGCTGCTTGTCAACAATTTCTCGCAACCTGGCGTTCCAGTTCTCTTCAGCATTCAACAGGGACATCTCTCCGCGATCTGAAGATATGGAAACCAAGATTATGGCTCATTGCTACATTGGCACACAGATGAAACATTATGAATAGTACTCCTGACGATGGGTGGGGAAACATCACTTTATGTCTGGCTGATTAATCAAAAAATCTGTACATTCCTAAATCCAGTATCCCTCATCGAAACAAATGATTATGCAAATGTAACATGCAAATTGCAAACATTTTCATTCGTTTGGAATTGGGACAACATAGAAGAAGAAATTCAATGTACTTTGGTATCATCATCAGTAATTGCAATCTTATTATGAGTATTTTCAGTTAATTTTTTTTTTTCACAAGACACTATTGATTAGATAAAAACATTACAAATATTCAATATCTGTAAATGTTTAATACACTGGAAATCCAAGTTTATAGAGATACATACAAAATGTCAAGTTTCCTGCTCTTAGATTTGTAGACTTCAGTGAAATGTCCCATGCAAAATCTGATTTTCTCAAAGCAAAGGAGAAACACTGATCAAAAAGTTCAGTCATACCAGGAGAGGAGGGTGGTAGCAGCTGGTCCATCTGATTGAGTTGCTCTCGTCGCTGTCTTTCATCCTCCCAGATGCCCACCAGGCCTGGGTTCGTCTCCGCATTATCTGACAAATGGATGAGAAGCATACATTGAAATCAGATGCAGTTCTGAAAGTACAGGCGTGCAGACATTGCTTTGGGCTTTGCGTTTTTCTTCTTGTAGTTGGGGGCTTCTTCCTGATGACAGTGGCTATTTCAATTCTATAGATTTCACACTCCCAATGACATCATCTCCATCAGTGCACCCTTTGGTGGCTCAATGTAACTGGCTTGTTTTGATTCTCTGTTCCATACCCCCCATCCTCTTACTCTATGACTACCACTGGTAATACTAACACTTCTACTATCACCACCACAACTCCAACCACTACTGCTACATGGCGTACTACTAAGTACTAATATTATCACTACTACACTTTTACTACTACTACTATGCCCATTACTACTACTACAGTACTACTGCTATTATTATTATTACTGCTACTACTACAACTTATACTTCTACTACTACTACTACTACTACTACTACTACTACTACTACTACTACTACTACTACTACTACTACTACAACTTCTACTACAACTACTAATACTACTATCACTACTACTACGCTACTGCTACAACTACTACGTTACGTATTACACTTTTACAACCACCACTTCTACGTACTTCCACTAGTACTATTTCTTCTACGAATACCGCTACTGACAAAATTACTACTACTACTTCTACTATTTCTTCTTCTGCTACTACTACGACGTCTACTACTACTACTGTAACTGCAACTACCTTGCAAGTCCATCCTGTTGAGGATGTCTGCTGCCACCGCATCCACCTCCAGCTCACAGGTACTCTGTCTGGTCACATCCTCTCCCAGCAACTGGGAGGCAGGGATGGCCTCAGCATCCCAGTACTGGGTGCAGACACTCATGCTGCCACTGCTGTGCCTCCGCCGCAGGGGTGTCGGGTGGTCCGGCGGGCTGTTGATTTGGAAGCCTGGCGGGTAGGATCATTTGCAAACAATAACAATATAAAACATTTGAAATCATTCGAGTAATGACATCTCCACTCAAACACATGAATACCAAACTACAGACAGTTTTACAATTTTGCAATATGCAGTACTAGTATATTCACTCACCATACAAGTCTGTACATTAAGAAACAAGCTCTAATTCATGGCCTTTCAGTTTCTCCACAATACTTGCACAGAGTTGGTCTGTTTAAATTTATGGTTTACAATGTCTGAAGATGCTGAGAAACATTCTTTTTGGATGTTAGTATTCAAGCAAACCATACTGGGCACATGCCTTTTTATTATTTTAATTCACTACATAACAAGTCAATTGAAATTAAGAACAACACTTATTCTCTGCAATAGGACCTTTGGGTTATCAGTATTTATGAAATTCAACTGAATTCTTCTGAAGGAAAAATATACAGAATTGTCCCGGCAGGAATGGAGGAAAAACACTGTCAGCATTACAAAAGTGTAACAAGAAAACAGAAAGAGCAGAGATAAAGTGTTCAAGAGGTGTTGGAGGGGGCACCAGGAGGAACAGAAAGCAGAGTGGATTTGGAGGGGCGAAATTACCGGTGACAGGAATCAGAGAGATAATTAGAAAGTAGACCCACCGTTACATTTTCCAGGGGGCATGTGAGATTAGATGATGAGAAATGGCCCAGTATGATGGGAAGATGATTGTGGGAATTGAGAGAATGGAAGAAATTGGAGGGCATCTGATGAGGAGATGGATGAATGAAGGATGAGGGAAAGATTCTGGAGTGTACTATGCACAGAGCAGAAGGTGGACAGTAATGAGAAGATGAAAATCCCTGGTGAGTATTCATGAATTACTGATGATAATGATGATGATGATGATGACAATGATGGTGGTGGTGGTGGTGATGGTGATAATAATGCTGCTGCTGATGATCGTGTTATATGAGGGTGCTAATCGTGATGATGAAGGTAATGATGAGATGATGATGATGATAATGATGATGAGATGATGATGACGATGATGACGATGACGACGATGATGATGACGATGACGATAATGACGATGATGACAATGTGGATGATGGTGATGATGATGATGATGATGATGATGGTGATGGTGATAATGCTGCTGCTGATAGTGTTATATGAAGGTGCTAATGGTGGTGGTGATGATGATGATGATGATGGTGGTGGTGGTGGTGGTGGTGGTGGTGGTGATGGCGTTTTATGAGGAGAGCATTTCCATGGTTACCTGTGGATGATCCTGGTGACGACATCTTCTCATCTGAAGAATTGGATGCTTCTGACTTTCTGAACTTGACTGCAGCCAGGTTGAGCATGTTCATTCCATAGAGGTTGTAGTCAATCAGGAACTGCACATTTTTGAGCATGGTAAAATATTACGATAATAAAGAATGAAAACTGTATCACAGAAAAGAATATATCAATTTTAAGCAAAGAGAAGTCATGAACAGTGTGCTTAATGTACTGATATGCCACCATGAAGAAAGGGTGTTACAGCTGTTAGCTTATTCATATACTTGGTAGTACAGGATTCAGGTTTCAAGAAGATTAAAACATACTGTAAGAGAAAATGACACAATAACATGTGCTGAGAGACTGAGTAACCTACATGCTGTTTGTATCTGTATGGACAAAATGATTAATTATCAGTCAATTGCGGCAACTACATTTAAATGAGGTAAATTTTAAGTTTGTGGTAGAATGAGACTCTCTGGTTTCCCTACAAAATGGATAATATCGATGTACAGCATTGATGTAATGTACATCATACCCACCTGAAGGTTGAATGGAACATGTGACTCGTGCGGCTGGAAAATCTTGTTCATGACAGCACCATTTTGGAGGAGCTCCACAGCTCTTTTGAAGAAGATAAACACGAAGAAATAAACATAAAGTCATCAAATATCTCATCATTTAAAAAAAAAAATTAAGTTTCACACATTTTTAGAGCAGGTATGAGAAACGTCACATTGTTCAAGATCAGAACTGCACAATCTGCCTCCATGAGGAAGCAATTAAGGACATAAAATGTGTATAAACAGTGCTGCAGTGAAGTGGATTACGCACCATCAACATCCTCTGCGCTTGCTGGCCAAAATATTGCTTGTAAAAAAAGTGTTCCTCATAAAAGAACAAATGAATAACAAGATGATACACACTCAGAGAGAAAAGAGAAAACACCCACACACATTGTACATCTGTCAAACATGGAATTCCATGAGTACTATAATATTGAGGCACACCTAAACTCAAGTCCTTTCACACACAGAACATGATTCATTTTCCATTTACTATACAGAAATCTTCTTAGAACCCAAAACATTTTGGTAGATTGGGTTAATCTTAAATACTTCAGTGTTACAGGTTAAATTCCAATTACACTTGACGATTTGTGCAATGTCTCACCTCTTCCGAACAGCAGGATTGTAGAAGTAGATTTTGAGAAATTGCCTTTCAGACTTGTGGTATCCATACAGAGGTCTGTGGACAGAAAAAGGAGAGGAACATATTGTAATATGTCATATTCACATCATACTAGACAAGAAAAGAAGTGGACATCCCTTTCCAAAAGTATCATTCAAGAGTAAAAGCTATACTAGTCACTCTGTTAAATCAAAACAAATGCAGGGGGTGCTGAAACAAGTCATTTTGCTGCAACGTCAAAACATGAAAATGAAAAAACCTTCAGGCACTGACATTTTAACAATGTACAATAAAGTGCTCCTTCCTCTTAACCCGTTGAGGACGGGCTGATTTTGCTACACCACACATTTCCCATAGACACCTGCCAGAGTATACTCGGGACTCGTCTTCAACGGGTTAACCTTCAATGAGCAGCACTCCAAAGAGTAATACTCACAAGCCGGAGACGAGAGAGATCTTGAAGACATGGTGGACAGTGGATGCAGCTTTGCCCTGGGCCACCTGTAAGGCAGTGTCCAGGCTGGTGGCCATCTGGTGCATGTAGTGGTCAGCTGGTTGAGTGCCATCGTAGGGAATGTAGATGTAAGGAAACACGCCATGTACGTGCAGACAAGTCTTTTGGCCTTTTTTGGGGAAAAAAAGCAATGACAAGAACAACATCAACAAGATGCAAAAGACATCACCAGGGTTGATTGATATAGATTTAAGGTAAGATGGTTTGACTTACATGTAGATAACATTTAATGTGCCAAGGGACAACATATCAATGATAGTCGACAGCCATAGCACCTCTCTGTTGATGTGCCCAGTTTTATTCAAACAACACTTGGTTGCTTGGTTGAATTCTCATTAAATCATGTATTGCACTTAGGCTACACTCTAATGTACACACTGTATGCTCATTTAACATATAATTAGCAGAGTTGTTGCTCATCTCTTTCATATCTTACCCAACGGTGTTGACCCAAAGACGCGAATCACTGGTACTTGATGGACATCGGCTCCTCTAAAGTCTGACACCTTGACATCCAAATCATCGATGGGAGTGGACTGATAGTGGTTGACTGTAACTACCCGCACAGAAAACATCTTCCTGCTTGATTCGCGATTCTCTCCTATGTGTGTGTGAAAACAGCAAATTATGTGTTCATCGTTGTCCTTATAAATTGCACATTGTACAGTACGATATGTGTTGTATATATGCCACATTGACACATATTTATAACATCATTACTAACATGAACTAACATAAACAAACCTCATTATCTCATGTTCTGGTATGAAATTAAGACATTGCTTTAATAGAATAGTACGGGCTGTTTTACTACAATGCTGCATTTTACCTCAGCAATACATTAACATTTGACATGGAAGACAGAGTTGACTTTATCATTAGGTTAGTATACTGTATAAAGACAAACTTGTGATTTAATACTGCTGCATCAAATAGTACTGATAGTCAATGAGGTCTATCGTATTCAGGTAACATACAGCAGCTGTACATTGCAACATGATTCTAGGGTGGAAATTCAAATAACACAAATGTTATCTAGAAAATGCTTGCAAGAAAAGGTACACTTGCCTTGACTTGACATCACTCAAACAGTACACATATCAAATTGAAGTATTATGTAATCATTAAGGTATTAGTTTCTTTGTTGTTGGGTGAAGACTTTATGCATTACCATTTATCTATTTCCACTCTTTGCAATAGTTGAGAACAATAATCTGTAGAAGTACCGTTATTATTCCAGAATGCAATGATTATTAAATACAGGTAAGACATATACAATTGCAAA
Organism: Diadema setosum; assembly: GCF_964275005.1. Classification (NCBI taxonomy): domain Eukaryota; kingdom Metazoa; phylum Echinodermata; class Echinoidea; order Diadematoida; family Diadematidae; genus Diadema; species Diadema setosum. The sequence goes on along the minus strand of NC_092703.1, from coordinate 29,834,383 downwards.
TTCTTTTTTTTTTCTTTTTGCATTCTTCTTCAGCTAAGAGAGTCACAGCCTTGCATAGATTTCACATGCAAGCTATCCTAGAATAGAATATAAATTTATAAATTTTACAAACAGACTTGTGTAGTACAGGCTCCATAGGAAAATTATTTCATCGACTACTGACAAAATACATGTACATTGGCTAAACCTAAACATCTCTAGAATCAGACTGGTTGTGTGGAAGATTTTTTTTTATTATTTTTTTTTTTTACTGGCATCTGATAGGACACTAAACACTTCACATTGTTTGTGACACACACACCCTTTCATCTGCAAGAATCTTCAGGAGTGAAGGAGGCATATTAAGAAGAAAAAAATATTAAAGATTATGCTATTCAATCAAATCTGGTGTGATTAAATTGCAATATTGTAAATAACTTAAAACTTAACACATTTCTTTTTTCATTTGTCCACCTGATAAATACAAAACCAAATTCTATAAAGGCGTATTATATTGTCATATAAATATACTGCTTAAACAGATCCTTGTCATTTGGTTGGTTGTTTGACATTGACCATTTAGCCCATTTCTCTATGACATCATCATCTGTGCAATTGTGGCTCCATTTACCATGCAATCTTGGATCCATACAATTTGCTCCATTGCACGCACGCTGAGAGCCCGGCACACTACGCGTGTAAAATGTTTGTGTTTGCATGCAGTGTGTGTACAAGGTGTATGCGACAGCGCGTTAGTGTAAAGCGCTCAGAGCAGTGAGCACTCTTTTGATCTCAGATTCTCTTTTTGTTTCTAAATTAATAAAACATCAAATGACAAGGACATATTTTAGGGATTAAATTTATATAAAACAAATAAATGTTTTTCATTCGCACAATGGACAGAATATTTCATTCGGTGAAAGATGAAATCTTTGATCCATTCAACTCGGCTGCGCCTCCCTGAATGGATCATTTCATCTTTCACCTCATGATGGACATGAATTATTCTGTTCATTGCGCTCATAGGACATAGTAAAAAATTATATATTTTTCTATCACAAACCACTACAAGAAGAAATTCATTTTACATGCGTATCAGGAAACCATGGAATAGTTTACCCAGAAATTTAATACTAATGCACCCAGTGTCTTCAGTTTTGAAATTGGTTTGAATAAATTCTGGGACAATGAACCTATAAGATTTAAGTTTGACGCCACGCCACCTGGTCATGACCCAACTCATTGTAAGGACTGAACCTGGATCTGAATACAGAGGCTCAGCCTGCGTTCAGAATCTTCCATACATGTAGGTATCCATATAGACAGTTGCGTTGTAGGTATAGGCCTAAACATTATTTGTAGATTCTAGGACGCCCTTTATTACCTGTTTACTATTTTCTGTGAATGTGCTCCTACACTTACGATTGCATTTTGAAATTAGTATTGATATCACAAGTACAAATACCACTGTTGTTGACATCGCACATAGCGCATCGCGTCAAAATTCAATATTTGAGCAGACGCGTCTAAATTTAAAAGGATTCTGGAATCTAGATCTACGACATATAGTAAGGGTACTAGGTCTCGCGCAGGGACGTAATGATCGCGCATAGCGTAACTGCGTATAGCAAGCAATATTACGCGTAGGACTAAGCGCAAAATTTGCCGATACGCCCATGGAATAAAAATACCTGACAACCGCTAAACATGAGAAGAAAGCAGGTAAGAAATTTTGATTTCAAACAAATTTTGCACCAAATTTCCAATTTTTTGGAACAAATTTTTCACTAAATTTCCAATTTTTTACCTTATAATTTACCTACCTTAGCTTAAAATCTTTTTTTAAGGATGTTGTAGCCTAGACGTGTCGTCTCGCTTGTCTCGTTCGTATGATCGTAGCCGATAGAATTCGTAATTTGTTCGATCGATCATTGATAATATTCTACGAAAGCCAAAGCACGCTACAGCCACAGAGAGGGGCAGACACTTTCACGCATGAAACTACATAGGGCAGCTGCGCGATCTTTACATACCCCGAGAAGGTGAACGCATAAAAAAAAGTCCGACATACAAACGGCGACAGCGCACTACTCCGTCATCGTATCATCAGGAGATTCTGGGAGGTGATTTTTCTGCATTTTCGCGATATTCATTGAGAAATTCAGGTACGATTATGGAATAACTTCTTTTATAAGAGCATTTCAAATTTTCGTGCGCGATATCTAGACCCCTCAACCATACATACATGTAGGGCCTAATGATAAAACAATGTGACTTCATACAGCATTACAGGCCACAGAAACAAGCATTACAAATTAGCAACGCGTATTGGTGTAAAATGGTCAACGATAGTCTGCTCAGCACCAGTTTGCTTTTAACTTCTCTCACTAGACCCTACGTCTTTTACTAATTTGTTAGGGATCATCAGCGATTGTATTTCGTTGTCGAGACAGCACTCATTTTTTCTAACGCGTATTAGCACGTATGGGACTGGCCACGAAAAATAGTCTGCATTTTTAATTACCTTGATACTCCAGATCATATTACATACGTTAATGCATATTTACCTTAGTTAAGAGCCCAAGATGATCTCAAAACTACCAAGTTGGCTTATCCATTGGAGGTTTGCCGTAAAACATTCACATTTTGGATGCTCGGGCATGTCAAAACAGGCCAAATTCCAAAACAAACTCTCCGGCTGGGTTCATTGTGAGTCATACACACTACTGGCGAAATGTCGACGATAGATGGCGGGCATCAATATGATCTAAATCCATCGTGCAATATGCAATGAGCTCAGTCCGCATACACACGTCCAGCTGTTGTGTTGAATGACCGTATGCGAATTTTCACTACCAATCTCAGACAAAGACCGTATCAGCCACCCCAATTTACCTTTTATGGGCAAAGAAGAATTTGTAGAGGGTATGTGAATTCCGACTCGTAAGGTCGGAATATGTCTGATTCTCGGGAATCAGAGCAATGTGTTTTGATTATTTATATAGCTTCTCTATTGCCGTTTCACCGCATTTATTTAAATCATCATTATCAATGTGAAAAAGATTGGATAGTATACAGTAGTACATTACAGCCGCTGATTGGGGCGAGAGATCTCGCTGCCATTGTTTCTGTTTTTTTCTTTGTCTTTGCCTTCTGTAACAGCTGATACCCCAGAGTCCAACAAAGGGACGGACCATCTTTAGCTTGGTGACGTCACATTTCCGCCAATTAGTATTTGGTTAAATTGGAGGGGAAGCTTATTCGGCGCGACGTGTGTGCACCTAACTAAATTGAATTCAAACAAAGCGGATGCTGAAATGCCTGTCATAAACATAATATACAAATAGTTCGTTTAACGCATAATGCTATACCTAGCTGATGTTTATCAGGCCTTTTCGCCTACATGCATGTATCAAAATAAAAGTAAGCCATACTAATTCTATTCAAAAGAATAGGCCTACTTCAATTATAATCTCATTCTATTTAACATCCTTTCATTTTTCCTTTCATGAAATGCGATTTCACTTCATTTCATTTCATTTTACGTTGTTTCATTTCACTTCTTCACCTTTGATTCTTCACTAAGTTCTTAAACATCCTTTTGGTCACTTCATTGATTTTTTCTCATCATTAGTTTTTTTATGTTAATTCATTGTTATAACAGCTATCTATCCAACACATAATAAGCACGAAGCATATTGAGTACACAAAAGCAAATCACACAGACACAACGCTCTGATATTTGGTTTTACATGCTGTGCACTTCTCAGGGAATTGAGACCCCTTGTGATAAATATCAAATGAATGTTAACACATTTTAAAATGGCTTTACTTGGTGCTCTTTTGAGATATCCCATAGAAATGTTAATATTATTACTGTCCCCAGCTCTTTCACTATATGCCCTATAGCAAGATTACTTTAACTATTGCCATATGCAGACGAAACAAAAACCCAGCTTTAGTGCTTCAAAAATCTTGATAGATCTAATGTGAGTGAGGGATAGAAACATACAATGTAAAAAAGTTAATCTGTATAATCAATGTTAAGTATTGTTTAAAGGGAAGGTAAACCCAAAGAGCAATGTGGATTGAGTGAAAGCAGCAATATTAGTAGAACGCATCAGAGAAAGTTTGAAGAAAATCGGACAATCGATGCAAAAGTTATGAATTTTTAAAGTTTTGGTGTTGGAACCGCTGGATGAGGAGACTACTAGAGGTTATGACGTATGAGTGGACAACAATACAAAGAAAATATAAAGGAAATTCAACAAAAATTCACTTTTCTAGAATTATGAAAGAGCAATGGACCAACCTCTTTCAGAAAGCAGGGGGAATAATTGTTACCCCTAACATGTCAATATCAAGTTGATGGAATTTGTAATTTTCATGAAAAATGAATTTTTGTAGGATTTTCTTTATATTTTCTTGGTATTGTTGTCCACTCATACGTCATAACCTCTAGTAGTCTCCTCGTCCAACGGTTCCAACACCAAAACTTCAAAAATTCATAACTTTTGCATCGATTGTCCGATTTTCTTCAAACTTTCACTGATGTGTTCTACTAATGTTGCTGCTTTCATTCAATCCACATTGCTCTTGGGGTTTATCTTCACTTTAATGTTAAGAATGTGCACAATAGCTAGGCCCTTTTGTGTCTAGACTTACTATCCGTCTATACAGTTATGGCTTAGTGAGAAAAATAGTGATATCTCCTTAGGCTATATTTTAGGCTTTATTGCAAAATGTTTATATGGTAGGATTTTTTGTGATACAACTGACATACACATTGACAAATTGCCCTACATCGACGTAAATAAGCACTGAATTGATCAGTTGTGTTTTTTTTTTTCAATTCAGTGCTTATTTACGTCAATGTAGGGAAATTCATCAATCAGTTGCAATGAAAAAATCACGACAGAAGAATTTCATGAATTTGAATGACATACACATATGCATCAAATGTGATGACTCGAACATTTTTTTAAATCACCGTTCCCAATGGTAAACAGTACCTTTAATTCTTTCTCTTCCATTTCTTCTTTTTACTCCTTTATTGATTCACATTATAATCATTTACTAGATCGACCTATAGTATTATTCTGGGATGTCCTCTTTCTTAATTCTTCTCCTCGCCTCCTCCTCCTCCACCGCCTCCTCCTCCTCCTCCTCCTCCTTCTTCTTCTTCTTCCTTTTCTTCTTCTTCTTCTTCTTCTTCTTCTTCTTCTTCTTCTTCTTCTTCTTCTTCTTCTTCTTCTTCTTCTAAGACGCGAGTCGCACACCCTTGTCTATATAGAATATATTATTTTAGAGATAAGTGCAAACTTACAAGTTGACATTGCCCTCTGAAGAGCAGTGGCAACACTGAAGAGGGCTACCCTGGATAAAGACCATATTTTTATCGTTTATACTTTTAATCGACTGTCACCTCATCATTCGTTTAATGTAAGGAGGGGGGTAGATACCCGTTTTGTTCCTTGAGCATCAACTTTTTATGCTTCCAGTGTCACTCAGGCCTCTCAACCCCTCGTTAGTGTAATCACTGATGTTGATGCAGATTATACAGTAATGTTTCTTATATTCTTATATATTTATAATATAAATATATAAGACAGAACTCATTTCAACATGTAAACATAAGAAAAAGTTTTCCCTTGCAGAGCTTGGTTAAACACCCCCCCCCCCCCCGCCCACATGTACCAATTTAAGCAGGGAGTTAAGCCATTGTAACCCTGCCTTACACACGTTAAGCCCAGTACCAGTGTCATTATCAACTTTATTGTGTTGTTAAGTGGCCACGTGCATGTATCTTTTGTATCTTTTGTTTGCTTGCTTGAGTGCACCAAAGCCGTATGTCTTAAGCCTGCCGCACACTATAATACGACTCACGACTTTACGACTGACAGACTTTGGATCTGAAATAAACATGTGTGTTTATTCTGAGGCTATTATGATTTATTTTGGAGCCAAAATCTGTCAGTCGTAAGGTCGTGAGTCGTATAGTGTGCGGCGGGATTTACACTGTACCTTAACAAGAATCTGATTTAGCTGCTGACGATCGAGGCTTCGGCCGAAACAGACTGTCCAGCTAAGTCACTAGTAAAGCAACGTTCATATTTCGTTTTTCCACAATGAAATATTATATAAACGTAAATCTCACTTTCTTCAGTGACAGAAACAATGCATGTAAAGTTGTACAGAGAAAACAACAATAATTAAAAACTTACAGTAGCGATACATTTCATTTCATTTCATTTCATTTCATTTCATTTATTTCCACAACTTGCACAACTGGTTAAAAAAAAAGAATGAACAATACAGGACAACATGTCAATCATAATATGCAATACAGGGTGTGGAGGAAGAAGCAAAGGCCATTGACCTGTCAAGGCTTCTCCCTAGTAAACAGCAACAATTATGACACACACACACACACAAAAAAAAAACGTCTTCCCTCCTACTATATTGTACTACATGGGCTCCTATATAGTTGAGCACTGTCAGCCATATTGCAGTTCACACTCTTCTTACGTATATATATATATATATATATATATATATATATATATATATATATATATATATATATATATATATAATATATGTAGATATATTCTTATACCCCCACAAAGTTGGCAGCACATCAATTTAATTCAATTCGTATTGTCAATATCTCATGAATTCTTTCAAATACAATGATTAATAGATCATCAAAACCACAAGTAGCAGTAGCAGCAGGTGTCTCATATCTACCTATCATTTTTTGTTGTTGTTGATAATTCGAATTTCGTTCAATTTAATGTCACAGAAACCGAAACGTTCACAGAAACAAAAACAAAACATTACAAAGACAAACTGCATTATACACAAACATTGTACAAAATAACGTCAATCTTACACAATATAAGGACAATATGTAGTAACACCAACATTGTGCAAACTAATGCCAAACTTACATTGTAACTCTTTTAACGAAGGAAACGAAACCAGCTTTTTGTTTGTTTTTTTTAACACATATTCTCGCAAAAAGCCCGCAAAACAGGAACATAATAGATAATTTGCTCAAAAAACATAAACGGGGCATATTTCATTGCTTTTCGAAAGAAAAAAAAAGTTAGAAAAAAGAGGCCATTTGCGAGAAAAAGACACACACACACACACACACACATCAGAACTAGAACGGCAAAAACCTATGAATGTCTATGAACAAGCCCATGCAATACAACTCGCGTAGGACCTACATAAGGCCAAGATAATCGGTAGCCCACTTTGATTTTGATTTGATTTGATTTGATTTGATTTATTCTCTGTATGCTATTTTCTTTACGTATAAGTACATTATTTCTCTGCAATTTCATTAACTTTGTACAAAATACCAATAACATGACTGTTTTTCAACAATTATCGTCAAATTTGTGATTATACAGATGTATATCTGTATAATCACAAACGCTATACATCTTACTTTGCAATCAGAATGATTGCCAAAAATAAGCACAAAGCTTGACTGTTTGACAGCCGGCAATTTAAAACAGAGATCTAAAAACCCACGGCCCCTGAAATACAATAGTGCAGCTGAGGTGACCGCTCCCTGAATAAATTAATTATACAGTTAGTATAACCTGAAGCTTTGCGTTAAGATCATTTGCATACTTGCGAGTGTACACAAGTACTTACAGTTCGGTGAAGATTGTCAATAATTATACAATGTACAGTGACCTCCGTTTATTCAAGACTCGGATAGGCAGTAGGCCTTACGTCTTGCTAGTAGCTGATTAAAGCATTATAGGTTTGCACGAGTAATGAAGCTTGGTCAACGTGGTTGCAACAAATCAATCTGAAACAATGTCGTTTAACCTTTTAACGTTTTGAAGTTAATTTGACGTCAGAATGTGGTACCAGTGACACTCGAAGGTCTCAACCTCAGGGTAGTGATTTAGTTAAGGGGTCTTGAGTGTTTCTGTATTGTTCCTGTTTTTTTTTTTCTCTGTTTAGTTTTGTTTCCTGTTAGTGTGTTTTGTTTTGCAGTCTACTCAGCATCACATGCATTTCGCTGGCAGAACCAAGGAGGTATATTGGCAGAACCCACCTGTTTTATCTTATTTTTTCTTTTGTTCTTCTGTAGTAGCCATGTTTGTCACTGTAGCGTATTCGACATAAAGATTGCGTCGTTGGGTCTTCTTTTTTCCCGTAATTTCATAATCGCCCAGCAGCATAATTATGTCTCCTCATAGTCGGAGAAAAAGTGCATACATTTGACCTCGTAACGTTGTTGTTTATAGTTATAAGCGAATTGTTTGTGCAGTCTTCGTCGAACATGTAATTTCATGTCGACGACGCAAGGATGTAGAATAATGAGAGGAAGCAAATGGAAGGATATTTATATTGTGTATATATACAATATTATATCATACATAATTATACTCATATATTGCATAGGGATGAGTATGATGCAGGTCTTCTTGATGATGCATGTGCACCATAAACAGGGGCGGGTCCAGGAATTCCGTAAAGGGGGGGGGGGAGGTTTACAAACTTGAAGGGGGCGTGCCCCCTCTTTTTCTTTTTATTTCTTTTATTGTAACAAAAAATAATAATAATAAAGAGGGGGGCTGGTGCGCCCCCGACTGGATCCGCCACTGCTATAGAAATGAGAATGTCTTTAACCGCGTTTAGAGTACCCCTGTCTAGGAGGACCTCTGGAGGACATGCTAGATGAAAACTAGCAATTTTTTTTATACAAACTCAGTGGGTGGCAAGAGATACCCCCGTTTAGAGTCCCCCTGTTGTCTAGAGTGAGGTCCATATACATTTCTATGGAAACCAGTGGAAGGGCAATTCTTTCCACCACAAACAGTGCTGGTCACTGGATGTGTGTGCTGTGCTCACGCTAGTTTGTTTTTCAGACCGTCTTCTTGCGCTAATTTCCTTAATTCAGAATATTAACGCCTTCTAACAACAAAAGAAGTAGCAGGTTTAGCTGACGGGCCTTAGCCTTTGGCAAAAGCAGCGACTTCGTGGGCGGAGACGAAATCCGCGCGGAGGACGCGTTTCGTAAAAGGAGCTAGTATAGTTGACACGCCGTGTTTGTGCCGAGACCCGTTTAGAGTCCCCTCGTCTGGCGTGAACACAGCACAACCTCTAGAGGTTGTGCTAGACTCGTGCTAGGCTGTCTAGCGCGACATTCACCCCAGACTCACGCCAGACTCACTCCAGACTCGTGCTAGATGCTTTGTGCCGAGACCGTTTAGAGACCCCATCGTCTGGCATGAACACGGCACAACCTCTAGAGGTTGTGCCGTGTTTGGTGGGACTCTAAACGGGGTATTTGATCGGAACGCACGACTTTCTTGGTATAAGCATAACATAAGCAGCTAGATCAGCGTTACCGGAAAGAATTAGTTAGTGATTCCAAGAGAATCGCCAAGAGAGCGGAGACCACTGTACGTGTACGTGTGTATTTGGATTACACCAATGACTCTTCATACGGAGATATTCCTGCGATGGAGTATAGGACCAACACTCCATGCACCTTCCCCCCCCCCCCCTTCACACAGTCAAGCACCACTGACCTTTAACTCACAAAATACTGTTTACACACATACACCTTGCCTTCTTTCTATGTGCACCTGTATCGATAAGACCGTGCGACACGAGTTAACCTCCTTTTGGTTTGCTGATTGCCTGCGACAGGGTCACAGTCAAAGCGATAAGGTACATTTAAATAACCAGAACAGAAGTCATGGCTGGCCAAAAACCTCGGCTAACGTACTTTGATGGTCGTGGTTACGCAGAGATCACAAGACTTGTTTTATCTGCTGCTAATATTGAGGTAAGGTCGAACTTTAGGCATCCTTCATGTCCTGTGCTATTGAATGTAAAAGGAATGTACAGTAGTGCGTCTACGACACGGTGCGGGGAAACTTTGATCATAAAGGGGCGGGTATAGGAGCGGTTCGACAAACATTGTACACGCACGCTTGTCGAGTATAATTTTGGAAATAACTCGTAATTGCAGACGTCGGTAATATCAGCAATTCGCTTGATAACGTAGTTGAGAAATGATATCTTTCACTTTCATTTTGTAATTTTGTTCCACATAATATGTTTTTGTTTTAATATCTATTCCTCCAATGCGTTCACAGATGCCGTGTAATATTGCATCACGTTGTAAAAATGTTAACTTTCGTTTTAATTCCCTGTATAGTTTGACGACGTGTTTCTCAAATCAAGACAAGAGTTTCTGCAGCTGATTGAAGGTATGATAACGAGCCTTGAGAGCATTCTTGGCTCCACGTACTTCATAAGATGCTCAAAATTACACTGCAAAAAGTCCGGTGTTAAATAGTGAACACCGAGCTGGTGTTAAATTTTCGGTGCTCATTTATGGTGTTAAATTAACACCTCCGGGTGTCATTTCCCAATTTTAAACTGTTTTTTGAAGAGTTTCTTAGTAACTGCACTTCTTGTTGATTTGAAACAAGACGATCAAGAATTTTACATTAAAATACTAGGTTTTTGAAAAAATGTGAAAATAAATTTACACCAAAGTAACACCAGCTGGTGTGGTCTCTTATTGAAGCTGGACGGGTGTTAAACCATTGATATTAACACCAACAAATATCAAATCAACACCATGTGGTGTCATTTTTGAATTAACACCAGTACAGTGTCAAAATAACACCAGGTACGGTGTCAAATTAACACCACGAAGTGCCAGGTGAACACTTTTCAACACCATCACAGTGCATTTTTTAACACCTGTGGGTGTGGTCCTTTATTGAAGTTTGATCGGTGTTAGATTTAACACCCGTGGTGTTAAATCTAACACCGATGTTTTTACAGTGTAGTTACTATAGTACGTTTTTAAACATTTCCTTTACTTATCGCGTGACTCGATAGGGTAAATTCACATCAAAATTCAAAGTTTTCTTGCGTTGCATCTAACATGTCTAATGCATCTCCTACATTAGTATCATAACATTAGTAGTGGTAGCAGTACAATATTTTATAGGAGTCGTAAATATAGTAGTATATAGTAGTAGTAGTAGTAGTAGTAGTAGTGGTAGTAGTAGTAGTACAAGTAGCAGTAGAAGTAGTAGTAACACTATAGTTGTATAGTAAGTAGTAAGTTTGTTTGTTTCTTTGTTTTTATTTCTGCATTCAATCAGATGCAATTTGAATACAAACTTCAAAAAGTACAAAGAACAAAGAATAACAGGTGCAGTGAAATAAATCGATAACAGTAAATAGATACACATAAGTGATTGCGTTGAGCAATGTACATGTAGATACACAGAAACATAAAATAAGACATACAGTATTTTTTCAGTAAACAACAGAGATCAATGAATGCAGGAGAACATCATCATAAGCGATTAAGCTTGAAATGGGATGAAGTAGTAAGTTGTAATATAGTAGTAGCAGTAGAAGAAGTAGTATAGAAGTAGTAGTAGTAGTAGAAGAAATAAAAGTAGTACATTGCTATAGTAGCATGCAATGTCATTGCTACTTTTGTTATTGCTATCATTGTTGCCGCTATACTATCAAAATCATCATCAGCATCATCATCATCACCATCATCATAATGATTATTAGTGTAATTCAATGTTTTTATCTTTATTATCCCAGATGGGAAGCTGATGTTCAAACAAGTTCCTCTCCTGGAGATTGACGGAAAGAACCTGATCGGGAGTACAAGCATTCCACAATATGTCTGCAGAAAGGCGGGCTTCGTTGCACAGACTGAAGATGACCAAGCTATGTGAGACAAAAAAAAAAAAAAGAAGAAGAAGAGAACAATACAAATTATTTTTACCAAAACCAGTTGTGGAGATGATCGACAGATATACACTCTTAAAACATCCGGGTCAGAACTGACCCGGAACCGGTCACATCCCATTCCGGGTCAAAAATGACTTGGAATTTGGTCATGAAGACCCGGAATGGGGTCATCCTGACCCGATTCATGACTCTGAATGGGTCATATCTGACCACATTCCTTGTCATTTCTGACCCGGAACGGGGTGTGACCCCAACGGACCCTTTCCGGGTCAGTTCTGACCCGGATGTTTTAAGAGGGTAGTATAGCCACTTTAATATCATGTTGTTACCACAACAAACAAACAAACAAACTTCGCTGAGATATGACTGTTCTCGAGAAGATTTGAATGCTCTATTTCGACGTTACGAATTATGGGTTTAATACTCTAAATCTTAAAAAAAAAATAAGTAATTGACGAATCATAAACGCATGCAAAGTGCGAGTGTGCATATTCGACAAGAAAGTTTAAATTTACAAATAGGTTGTTGAAAATACGTCAGTTTGGCCAATACATTATGATAGATTGTATTCCTGTATGAGTTATGTTACTCACTCCCTGTGATAAAATCGAGGTTTCGTCACATATTGCCATAAATCTTTTATTCACGTCTGCAAACATGTACAGTCGCGTACCTCTTCAGTTTATATTGAAAAAAAAAAACATGCAATGGAAACAAATGAAAGTTTGCAACGGCTTCTACTATGGGAAAAATGAAGGGAGTGCTTCTCATTTACAGTGTTATATATTGGTGATACATTGTATATCACTCTACAATACGTCAGTAGTCTTTTTTTTTTAATAGATACACACGGATCATAAAATTATGCAAGTCAAAACAATGGCAAACCATTTAAACAGACATTATTCAGAATTTTGTTAGATCAATGCTTTCCTAATAAAATAATGAGCCTCTTCTTTAATAATATATTATATACAATGTGTATATTATAAACGTTTCTTCTTTTATTCTAACTTCATGTCTATGTATTTCTGGGGGTGTTTTATTTTCTTCATCTCTAGCCATCTGAACTCACTTTTTTGCATAACTCAATCTCTCCATAGGGTTGATATGTTATGTATTGGTGCAAGGGATATTTTGATGGGCGTGTCCGGATTCAAGTTCATGCCAGACGAGAAACAGGAGGAGGTATTGCAACATGGCGTCAGGGAAGTCAAGTCCCGTCATTTGCCAGTTTTTGAAAAGGTATATTTTCTTACACACACACACACACACGCACACACACACACACAAATGATATATATATATATATATATATATATATATATATATATATATATATATATATATATAAATGTGTGTGTGTGTGTTTGTGTGTGTGTTTGTGTGTGTGTTATGTACATTGTATATGATCATCACTTATTTCCTCATGGTATTAAAGATCTTAGCCAATTAGTTTAACTTCAAGATTTACATTCTTGGATGAGTTAATGTGCATGTGTTTTCTGACTGATTCCTTGTTATGCATGCAACTCACGCTCTGTGAGATGTTTGAAGAGTAAGCTCAGGTCATGCATTGTCTTTGATTGTGTCTGATGATATGAAATATATGCACATTTAGAATTTATTTTAATGGGGATTTCATCACATTCCCTGTTCATCATAACCATTAATGATGTGTTTTTGATTTCCCTGACATTTTCGTGATAATTTTACAATTATTCATCTTTTTCATTTTTCCTATACGGTATTATCATCAGTTTCGTTATTCTATCAATCTCGCGTGAGAAAATATTTAAACTAACAAAGCATACAGAAAAAAAAAGGATTTACCAACCAGATGTTTATCAGTCGATTTTGATTTTGGCTTGTTTTGTCATATCCCGTTTAATTTTCCATCCAGATACTGGCACAGAGCGAGTCTGGTTTCCTAGTGGGGAACTCTCTGACCATTGCAGATTTCATGTTCTTTGATGGAGTAAGCTACATTAATGAAATTCCAAGCGTCAAACAAGAACTGGACGACTTCCCAAAGTGCAAGGTTAGCGAACTGCCAGAGTTCTGTCAGTCAACATCAAATCACGTTTGCACCCTTTTCATCCAACACGACGACGACTATTACAGTCTTACACATGCAGTAGTTATGTATTCAGTCCTGAATTGAGTGTATTGTTGGTTTGTATTACAATTCCCCTTCTATATTACTGCAAATGAATGCTGTACTGCATTTCTGGAGAGAGAAGGGAAATTTGTAGCATTTTCTACTTTTGAGTAATGTCTGCATTATTCATTCAAATGAACATGACTTGTGATTGTGTTTATGTCCATGCCTCGGAACGGTCCAGTCGCATGCAATTCTTCGCTGGACATGTTTGATGTGGCAATCTGCTTTATTGACCGTTACGATGGTGTATGTTCCAACAGGCCCTCAAAGAAAGCAATACTTGACCACTGATAAGGTCATGAATCGTCAATAAAACTTGATAAAAATCGATCAGATAAACATCATAAATGTGTATTACTTAGAATAAAGAATCACCATGGTGACAAGCAGCATGCTGCCATGGTATAAACTGCGTCTCTTGCGGGTTTAAATTATGAATTTATTTATAGGTAAATGAGCTGGAGGGCCATGTGTGCAAGTGTGCTTGTGAGTAGAGGCATTTACCTACGAGATTCACGTGTGTAATTTGTACCCTTAGGCCCTAATGTGTGAGCGAAGATAGTTTACTCCCGATGGGTCATCGACATATTATGTTTATGACTCATAAATTATGAGTGTATATGTTTGGCATTTGCTTGTGTGCAAATTTGTATTTCTTAAAATAAAACACAAAACACAGGTATATACGTAAGTCTATTCTAAGCATTTATATAATGTCAATGTAGCGCAGGTATGCATTACTCTGATACTTTGACTGATTTACCTTCACGCTGTATTCACATCTCCAGGCTTTCATTGAGCACTTCTCAAGACAACCCGGTCTCTCGGAATACCTGTCCAGCCCGAGGCGGCACCCTCCGCCGAACGACCAGTATGTGAAGGAGGTGCGGCTCGTTCTCGACAAATAGAGGGAAATGAATGCTATCTCGGGGGAAAACAAAATAATTCGTTTTAGTTAGATATAGATATTATGAATATGTTTCTTTTTTTTTTCTTGAAATCCAGCATTGAGCACTGGAAAGCCGTGCCCGTTTGTTTTTGTTTTTTCTCATGCTCTTTATCCCTATAATCATCATTGGCTACAGTGTATGACGTTTTATGGTATATGTTCGATGCAGATAACCATGCGTTAACATGTCCAAATGACTTGAGGGAAGGTATACAGGGGGAAATTCATTCAGTTCAATTCAATTTAAATGATAAAGTGATACCCCTCAAAAGTGCAAAAACATCAGGGAGGAACACTTTGATTTCATAATCTGCTATTGCAGAACAGCAAAGATTTATCTAAGAACAAATGTTTGCCATGCCCTTCTCAATTTTTTTTTACCCAATTGAACGTAATATCTTTTATATATCTGTATTTAGTATAACTATGTTCATATGATTTCCTCAAGTGGAGCACAAAATCAGATGGACTTTACCTCTATAGTTCTTGTGATCATCAGCATTATCATTGCCGTCATAATTACCACTTATTTGCGACACTCATTTGAAGATTAAATCGACACCTTTAATGAGCACAGCTGATTAAGATGTAAAAATCTTCCTTTGTAAGCGCGAAACAAAACAATTGTAAAATTATTTGATTCACGAGCACAAGTATACAGACAATCAACCAAACACACTAACATACAAACAGTCTTTCCCATGTGATACTGTGCACTATGAGACACTGCATGGAATAATAAATTTTTAATTTAGTCCAAGAATCCGCATTATTGTCTTTCGTTTTCCGAAGTGATGTCTTGATGAATTTGAGGAACATAAAGGACTGCTCCCAACACCCAAAACTATAATGTGCGTGTCGTGAGCGTGTGTGTGTGTGTGTGTGTGTGTGTGTGTGTGTGTGTGTGTGTGTATGTGTGTGTGTTTGTGTGTGTGCGTGCGCGCGTGTGTGTGTTTGAGTTTATGTTTGGGTGTGTGTGTGAGTTGTACAGTGTACGATGTTCGAGGTATTATGTTTGGCACACTGTCATAATCAATATTTTCTCGTGAAGAAAAATATTATCAGTGGGATTGATTCATAATCGTGTTGTTCATGTTGAATAGAGATTATTTGCAGTATAGCTTGAAAATGTATTTGTTTTGTGTTTTGAATTGTATTTGTATTGTTTTTGTTCATGTTAAACCCAGAATGGCTTAATTATGAATGATTCGAATGAAATCAGTCAATATCAAGGAAAATCAAAGAAAGGGTATGAAAATCGGTTTTGAAATGGTTGAGATATCCAAAAACAAAGAGTCCTAATAAAAGGTGGGACCCATCTTTTATTAGGACCACTTTGTTTTACTTTGTTTTCGGATATCTCAGCCGATGATCTTAAAACCGATTTTCATCATATAAGCTTGGAATTTCTCTTAGAATTGTATGCTCTTTGATATTTTACATAAGTGGTTTCTTATTATCTCGCATAAAGTTACAGACTGAATCCCCATCTCAACCAAAACTATTATTATCGCTTTAATATAGGCATGGTCACACAAGGTTGTATAATAGAACTGTCCTTGAACATTCTGCGTTCACGGTCGATGACACAGGCGTCATGCGCATGTAGGCCTACATGTAGAAAAAAAAAATGACAGGAAGCAAGTTGGGGTGCATGTTATTGTATTTGATAGATGTCGTGCATACAAGATGCCTGTGTGCGAGCACTGTATCACGATAATATGACGTGAAAACCGCAACAGTATAGGCAGTTCTGCGTTGTCGGCAAGATATTTTCTTTATTCCGGAGCAATGTCGAGAGAATGGAGTGCACTGTGTGGTGTTCATAATTTTGGATCATTGCCGTGACTTTGGAAAATTGACAAACACACTCACTTTTACGACTTCCCCTCTACACCTATAGTAGCACGACCGTGCATGTAAACATGACTGGTAAACCACTCTCTCGGCTGTTCTTGTGTCGGAAGGAATGACATTAATAGGATAATTAACACCTGGGACAGAAGTCATGGCTTGCCAAAAACCTCGGCTAACGTACTTTGATGGCCGTGGTTACGCAGAGGTCACAAGACTTGCATTATCTGCAGCAAAAATTGAGGTGAGACTGAACTTTTTTGATATCCTCTCGAATTGTGAAGTGAGTGTAGGTCTCCGGTCTATCGCACGACCACTTTCGTATATAGAGAGGCGGGTATGAGCGGATTTACACAAATTCGACAAGAGACGCACGCTTGCTAGCTATGATTGATTAGGCCTACTTTTTGTGAAAATCGTCACGGCATGCAGGCGTCAGTAGGCTGCTATTAGATCCTACGAACAATATAATATTATCAAATACTTAGATATCCATGTTCGTGATATCTCTCGCATCGTAGATAATCTGTGTAATGCCATGTTCATTACACACGTACGATTGTGTGTAATACATTGCAAACCGAGGTAGTGTGTGCATGTGCGTCGTGTGCAGGTATGCCTGTGTTCGTGTGTTAGTAGGCCTACATCGTCTATAGTATTAATATCTATAAGCATATGTGAATTATTCGGCTGCATTGCGATCTCTGCATATCATGCGTTATTCTTATTCACTTGGAACACACGAGTGCATTGTACCTTCCACATGCAGACACATTATAGTCTTGTATCTCTCCATAACGCCGAAGTGTGTGAGGCGGGGGGGGGGGGGGTGGGGTGTATATCAAGGGTATAGTGCTCGTGGTTTGGTTAAGGGTCAATGGTTAACCCCATCCTCCCTCCCCCCCCCCCCCCCCCCTTCTTCAATGACAAGAATCTCCGGACGGAAAGTTTTCTGGGTTTTTTTTTTGTTTTTTTTTAGAATTTTTGTTTCTGTGTTTGTGTGTGTGTGTGTGGGGGGGGGGGGGAATCTGCAGTCCATGTCTATTGTTCGAGAATGAATACACCAGATGATGACGCGAAATACGTAGTTTTATAATATGTGAGTCTTAATTATTATTATCTAAGCGTTAAGACAGTTGTTGACAATGTTCTTTGTCAGTTTGTGGATTTAATTATCAGGGAATTAAGTGTTGAAAAAAAAAAGTATAATTCTTTCTAAACAAGGGATGTCAACACTTACGTGTCGAGTGATGCTTCTTGTCAGTATAAAAGCTGTAGCTATGCGTAATGTCTGCAATAAGTGACTGCGTAACTTAGGTTTTAGTTTTTCGTAATCATTCATTTCCTGTATTGTACGGCAAATTTTTAATGAAAGTTGAACTTTTGAGAAACAGCACAAAAAAAATGGAAACCAGAATGTACAGAAATAGAGATACACTCGTAAAGAGTGAGAACGAGAGAGATCAAAAATTTTAAAATTTCAATAAAAAACAACAAACAAACAATATTCATCTTATATATTACTTCATGTTAACTTCTATTTGACATTAACTTCTATTTTCATTCTTTCTAGTTTGACGACGTGTTCCTAAAATCAAGAGACGAGTTTCTGCAGCTAATCGAAGGTAACGATCCGAGCATGGAAAATATTTTTGGCTCCACTTTATTAGCTCATTAGATGATTAACTAATCATTTGAAAATGTAAGAGGTTTGCTTCTCAGAAACAATTTAGAAACAATATACTAATTGGTCGCAAGCTAATTGCTACTGGGGAAACCGCAATCATCCTAATTAGTACATGTATGATTAGAAATTGTTCGTTAATAAATGTGTTACATTTTTTTTTATAATACAATGGGTTCACTGTTCTCGATGCACCTATAAACAAATATCTGTAGACTAATGTACCGTTTCATAGATGATGCGTTCTTAACATACTGTCCATACGCCATTTTCAACCGATTTCATCTCTTCGCATGCAGGAGCAAAAAGCTCAGATTTTTCAAGCTGCACGCAAAGTTCAACAATGCTCTTAAGAATAAACTTAATCTCCTCAGTTCGACAAGTATGCATTTCCTCCTCTCCCTCAGTTCAAAAATTATGTTCAACGTCTGGGGAGATAACTATACCTAGGCCGGATGGTATAGCCTTTCAGTTGAGATGGCGAAAGTGAACCCACAGGCACTTAACTTTATGCCTACAGAGAGACATTTGATTAGGATATATTCACATCACAATTAAACACTTTTCTTATACTAAGTTGCATGTCACATAGAGGGGCCTGAAACCTTTTCCTCTTTTTTTTTTATTTAAATTGGAGGGGTCAAGGACAGGGCAAAGTCACTGATATCCCCATCCCTCCCCTTCGACACGTAAAATCGGGTTGTTTTGTTTGTTTGTTTGCTTGCTTTTGAAGAGTCAAAAGTGTGAGTTGGTGCCCCTTCCCCTATTGCTAACTATCATCGTCATCATAATCGTTAATTATGACTGTTAATACAATTCAATATATATATATATATATATATATATATATATTTTTTTTTTTATGTTTAATATTCCAGATGGGAAGCTGAATTTCAATCAGGTTCCCCTCCTGGAGATAGACGGACAAAACCTGACAGGGATTAGGAGCATCCCACAATATGTCTGCAAGAAGGCGGGCTTCGTGGCACAGACTGAAGATGACCAGGCTTGGTGAGAAGAGAAAACACAGAGCTTTAGTCGTGATGCACATGCACATGTAATGCAGTTTCAGCCACTAGCCACATTATTGTTATAAAAGCAAGGAAAGACACACCAGATTTAATCATATTATGAACTGAGGCTCTTTTCAGCCCTCTGTCATCTGTAAAGGGTCTGTTATCACTAGTGGCTGATCAGTCGCCGCGACTCGCGCAACTCAAAAGAAAAAAAAAAATGACTTGTGCTCTCACCAAGAAGACAACTCCAGGGCACTGTCCAAAGCGTCTCCAAACAAAAAGACAACTAAGTTATTCACCTGGAAGTTCCGAGAACGTCGCGGGGACGTAGCCGGGACGTCTATCTCCACATCGTCGCCAATAATTGGTCGCTATTGGTGTCCGCAAGGTCTCGGAGATATCTCAGAGATGTAGCGGACTTTAGCCGTCTCCAGTGGGTATCTCATTGACTTGGAGACTAGGCGACGACCTGGTGGCGACTCGCCTGGTCGCGGAGTGGTCGCTGAGATATCTCTGCGACATCTCCTGGAGACTGGCGCGAGAGAATCGAACATGTTCGATTTTTCAGAGACCTTTTCCAGTCTCCATCTGGTCTCAGAGACATCTCCGCGACGTCTCCTTTGTTGCGACAAAGTCGCGGTAGTTGCGGCGGGTCGGCGTGGCGATGTCTCTCCCCAGTGAGATAGAACACGGGCAGGAAATTCAATACGTAAGAAATAGCTTATGCTCTGACACGAAGTCGGCGTTGGGAGTTTGGTAACGTTAACATGGAAGCATACATAAATATGTACCTTTCATTATTTGAAAGACACAACAAAGCAGATTTACACAACTTGTGAAGTATAAGTGACAGTGGTATTTAATCATTTGAAGTGCCTCTCCATAATGTGATTTACAGATGGATTCTTAAATGTAATTCAGTCTCATCTTTTACTACATCTTGCAAACTGCAGGAATAATTACAATATATATATATATATAGCGAAAACTTCCTTCCTTGTTTCAATATATATATATATTTCTTTTAGATACCACTTTTCTTTTAATGTCATCTAAAAGTGTTTGAACTTTCCTAATGCATCCCTCTTGATCTAAACTTACTTTTTGGTTCATTATCTTCTGACTTGCTACATGCAGGGTCAATATGCTATGCGATGGCGCTCGAGACATCCAGATGAGGGTGACTGGATTCAAGTTCACGCCACCTGAGGAGCAGGAAAAAGTATTGCAATATGGCATCAAAGAAATCAAGAAATATCATCTTCCAAACTTTGAAAAGGTATTTTGCTTTTCAAATCGATGAAACTAATTCTTCCGTCGATTTTTTTTTCATTGCAACTGATTGACAAATTGTCCTACATCGACGTAAATAAGCAATGAATCGATCAGAGTTGTAGTAATAGCCATGGCAAAAGAAATCATGGGCATACATACGCGAGAAGGATACGAACCTACGACCTCCTGATCTCCGGACAGGTGTCTTATCCACTAGACCACCGAGCTTCCAAGTTCCAACCGACAGCCACGGTGCTGGTTCTTATCCTTCAACCCGATGCAACGGGTACTGCGCAATTCTTCAAATTTGTTTTATTGCAACAGATTGAAAACTGGAATCAATTATTCGTGATATTTGCATGACCAGTGAAAGTCGAGGAAAATATTACTGCTCAGAAGAAAGATGAAATTCCATAGAATATTCTTTGATATGAAATACTTCAGTAATGAAAAACAATATAATTCACTAGATCTACTTTTTTTTAGCACTTTACAACTACCATCGAGCAGGGTATTCAGCCATATTCATCGGATGTGTGTATTAGTTTGGGTGTGCTTCCACATTGATTCCGTGTTATGCGGTACACACCCCGTAAGATATTTGAGTACGAAGCTCAGTTCTTTCAACATCTTTCGTCCTGTAACTGTTTTAATATAATATTTTGACATGCTCAGTTGGCATATTTTCATTACATTCCCAGACTTGCAGATTTTCCCCGGACTGTGCTGGAGCCATCCTGGAAAAAAAAAAATCATCCTGTCCAGGCAACAAAATATGAACACTCAGCGAACAAAAAAAAAAACAAAAACAAAAAAAACAAAACAAAACAAAAAAACCACAACAACAACAAACAAAAACAAACAAACAAACAAACAAATAAACAAAAACCAATAGAAAAAAAAAACACTTTTTGGTTTCATATTTTGAAGATTTTGATGAAATCAATGCATTATACACCATATTCAAGATAATTTAATTGGCTATCACCCTAGCAGGTTAAAACAAAAGGAAAATTTACACATTTCCTCCAAGGCCTTCAAGGCACAAAAGTAAAAACTGCAAAATTGACATGTTGTCTCTCATCCACTTTTCGCATTGATGACACCCAATATGATTAAACCGTCCAAAAATGCAACTTCAGGGTCTTAGAATAAAACATCTTACAGCTCTATTTTGAAGTAAACCCCATTCAATTTGGTTAAGCGGTCACAGAGAAATGTGGATTGTTGTAAAGCATGTCATGAGTCTAATTCTTCCATGTTTAGCACTTGGATGGTCTTGGAAATGCGAATTAATGTGTGAACACAATAGACAGAACTTGGAGGGAAGAGATTTCTGACATGCTCTACAAAATTTCTAATTTGACCACTGAAGCAAATCGAATGGATGGGGGATTCTGTAAGATGTGGGCAATGAGTTATATATATATATATATATATATATATATATAAAACGTATTCATCTTGGAATTTTCCACGTGTTGGATTTCGAATGTTATAATTACAAGGTTTTTATTCACAAAAATTTCAACCCGCCTCGGGCCTTCGTCAGTGTAGTGTATACTAGTTTTGAATAAAAACCTTTTTGTTGGATCTACAGATGGCGTATTTGAGACTCATTCTTCTTATATATATATATATATATATATATATATATATATATATATATAATGTCACAATAGAGGAATACATTAAATGCCAATTGCCTTGATTTTAATTCGAAATCCGAATTTTCGGGGGCCTTCCCCTTAGTCAGGGATGAAAGTGCTCCCCCTGACGAAGGGGGAGGCCCCCGAAAATTCGGATTTTGAATTAAAATCAAGGCAACTGGCATTTAATGCATTCCTCTATTGTGACATAATTATTGCTATTTCAAGTACTGCCAATACGCGGAGCGAGCTATTACAATATATATATATATATATATATATATATATATATATATATATATATATATACATTATTAGGTATAGTTATAGTTATATTTTTAGACCCTGAAAATGTATTTGGATTGATACACTATTTTTAAAGCTATCGTTGCGGAGTGTACCGTTGTACTTTTTTTGGGGGGGGGGGGAGGGGGGGGGGGGGACATACGGTATACACGCAGAAGAACAAGAGGCGTACTGTCTGTTCATGAGCCTTTACCCATAGTATGCACTGTATTTTGATTTTCCCCTTCCAGATACTTGCCCAGAGCCAGTCTGGATTCCTAGTGGGAAATGCTCTGACCATCGCAGATTTCATGTTCTTTGATGGATTAAGCTACATAAATGAAATCCCTAGCATCAAACAAGAATTGGATGACTTTCCCAAGTGCAGGGTGAGTGAACACTGTACACAAGATCTTTATAGGGCAATCACAATACCTTCGTCGAACACTAAACGAAACCGTATTATATTTTTATAGATACGCTCGATGCATTCAGTTCTAAAATAAGTGTGTCGTTGGCATTATAGAGCCTCTATATGCCGCTGCTTTGGAAATTTATGCATAATAACTACATGTATAGATATGGATTGTTAACTCTCCAAATATCGGCGACGCCTATCTCTGGCGAGAGAGAGAGAGAGAGAATAGACAAATGAATAAAACCTTTACTCTTTCAGTAATATCTCATGAATTCGATGTTTTGTGTTAATAAGTGCAAATTTCAAATGTCATTCCTGGTATTACGATTTCTTTCTACTCTTTCTACTCTTCATATTGATGATTAACCTTTACCCTGTATTCATTTTTGTAGGCCTTCATTGAGCACTTCTCGAGGCAACCTGGTCTCTCGGAATACCTGTCCAGCCCAAGGCGGCACCCTCCGCCGACCGACGAGTATGTGAAGGAGGTGAACCTCATTCTCGGCAAATAGGGGAAATACCAATTTTGGAAATGTATGTTATTTTTTTTTTTAAATCAAATTGATAAGGGTTTTTTTTTTCCCCCACCTGAAATGAAGGACAGTGCAAAAATCAGTCTCTTGCAAATAATGTTATGATTACTAATGACTGGGAAACTGCATCAACTGGGCCTCCTTTCTTTATGTCTCTCTTCCTCTCGGTTTCATAAGTAAAATTTGGTAACAGGCCATTTTGTTAACCATTTTATCATGAATAGGACATTCCAAGAAATGCATTCCGACGTCTTTTTAGCATTTTTTCATGCGTGACCTCATTTTTCAAATAAATGACGGTATGTTCGTATCACAGTACATATTTCTGATGCTGATATACCTGCCTTTAAACGTTGATTTTATGGGTCTGTTCCAAACCTATAGGCTGTCATGTTTCATTAAACTGTGGTAACTTCACAATCAACGGTAACTTTGCAAACAATAGCCATCAGCGATTTCTCGGCTTTGATTGGCTATGGAATAGCATTCCTATGGTAATTACTATTGATTGAAGAGTTAACATTAATTGTTAAGTTACCTCAGTTGTATGCAACGGGGCTTAGGTGTACACCCGAGGTTGACTTAGCTTCTCGTCTATGATCTGAAATTGTCGTCTCTTTATTTAACTGTTACAATTCGCCTGAGTTTTTTCGTCCGTATTTGAATCTGTCGAATGACAAAAGACTAACATGAATATATGTATCTGTATACTAGAATCATTAGCAAAATGGAACTTAGTAGTGCTGAACATTTGCCCCTTATTTCCCTATCGAAAATACAATGTAGTCCACTGATACAAGGCTAGTGTGCAAAGTGCTATATCTTTATGTATGTATGTATGTATATATATAAATATAAATATATATATACATATATATACTGTAAATATATATATACATATATATACTGTAAATATATATATACAATGTATATATAAATGTTATAATATTGCTAGTGATTTCATTACAAAACATTACTGTACAGAAGCACAGAATCAGATGGAACTGTAAATTGTTAGTACCGGTAATCCAAAACTTGATTATGTTGTGATCAACATTATCACTGTCATGGTGTCATCAAAACTACTGTATTTACTTGTTTGTGTACTTGTGTATTATTTTGAAGATTAAATCCATATTTATTTGGGCACATGGAATGGGGAGTACCTTATTAACCTTGCTTTACTCACCACGTAAAGTACTGTATTTGACGCATGAACAAAAGTAGAGACACACAAGCACACGCACACAGACACGCAGACACATAAACGTGCAATCATATGATTTCTCCTACAATAATCCTTCTTCATTCTCTCTATTCAGCTTCAGTTCATCAAATCTAATGGGAAAACTACAAGAATTTTGACTCCATGAAAACTCAGTGACGCAAATATACTAACACACACTGATTCACGTCACAGTACTGACTTCCATCGAGTTTCAACCTGATGAAGTGGCTATTTCATATAAAGGGACTGTTCTCATTTGACCCTTGACACAGTCGAACAATCAAACCCAACAGCATGCATTTGAATCCACTATTCTCCTACTATCACACAAAGAAAAGGCTTGTAAACTTTTCTTCCTTTAACTGTCTCTTTAATGATGAAGAAAATCACTTTTCAAATTTAAAGAGTCGCATCAAACTCAATATCATCATCACCAGGTATAGGCCGGCAATCCCTGAGGCAGCTGACAAGGTGGGAAATTGAGGTCAAAAACTCTGATGTAACGAAGCTCTCATTATATCATGGTACAATGTACCACATGTATTTTCATCTGCCCTACTCACAAGTTCACTATTTCTTACAATAGTTTTGTTTTCAAACCCTGGTACAACAAAATATTGCCTTCACAACATGATATTACTGGTACCAAGGAATTTGTCACAGGAGAGTCAACTGTATTAAAACCAAAGACATCTTTTTTATATCAGTGTTTGCTTGTTTGTTATTTGTTCCATTTTGATTTTCTTTCTTTCTTTTGTTCTTTCTTTTTGCTGTACCTCTGTAATATCTGTTTGAAAGATTTGTAATTAGATATACCAGGTGCAAAGAAAGAGTTAGCATGCAATATACACCTGTAAATTAACTGCTAACCATTATGTTATGCTACCAAATGAAATGAAGGCAATTCATCAATCAGTCTCACATGGTCAGACGAGCAATTCTCAAGTCTCCAAAAAGACTCATGATCACTGCAGGAATATGACATACCCTGCTTGTACTAATGGCTAATGGAAGGATGAGGCGAGTAATACAATTTTCTCGCACATAGTGTCAGAAGAACATTGACTTTTGAGCTTGCCTGTAAACTGTCATAAAATGACCTTGACCTTTAAATTACAGGTCAAAACTGGTGACATGACTACAGAACACATACACACACACTCGCACAGAGACAGACAACAAAATGTGGGCATGTGATACCCAACAGACAAAAGAAATGGTTTAGCCATCCAAATATTTCAGATCCACTTGTTCCCTGCATCAACTCCTTGCTTCAAAACCAGCTCTCCTTTGATTATGAGCCCTTAACCAAGTTTTAAATGGATTCCATAGAAGTTTCTGTCAGTTATCCTACCCCATCCCCCCCCCCCAAAAAAAAAAAATCCTCCATTGACCCAGGATTCATTAGACACTGCTTATTTTTTCACTCTCTTAAAACTGCTAGGAGTTGATTTCTACATAATAGCAGGTACAATTATGTTTATGTTCACTAGAATCTACTAAATTTTTCCATGTTGATACAATGAAAATTCCGATCATTTAAAAACATTACCTTAAAAATACCATTTGGCACAGAAATGAACAAATGATGGCAGTTTCAAATTCACGTCATGTAAAGATAAAAACTGATATCTGCCAATCATAACATTAATACTATGAATCCATGAGTACATCAGCTGACAAAAACTAGATTTCACACCAATTCGTGGGTTTGCGCAGTTACTGCATTCACTGACCTCATATTTTCAATATAGATTGGTATCAAATATAATACTGAAATCACTCAGAAAAAAATCATGAGAATGTAACCCTGGTAAAAATACATCATCATATATAATTACTGAAAACAGAAAGTTTTATTTATTTGGCCTTGATACCTCAGAATAATTCAGGCCATAATCTACAGATAAAATAATTTTTTCCAAAAGCAGGATTTTCCATCAAGATTGGCATTTGACTGCTATGATTCCATGACTCAAAAAAACAAACTTCACACAACATGGACTTTCCACACTCATGTAGTGTATTTTAGGCTTACTCTGATAATCAAAATCTTATCATGAACATAGAGCAAGGGAGACACACAGAATCCTTTCACCAGTTAAGGACGAGGTTGACTTCTTTCACATAAGCTGCATCTGGGGGAGGATGACGCTGAGGGCTGGCTAGGTACTCCTTGAGACCTGGCTGACTTGAGAAGTGCTGGATGTAAGCCTGTGAAAAACAACAGACATTCATTCATGTATTATTGCAGTTACTTCCTAGAACCACAGATCAATAGTTCAGACATTTGTGTAACAAAAAAACAAACAAACAAACAAACAATCAAGGAGCAAACATTCACACTCTGACTGGATTTGTTTCAGTTTTGAACATGACTTATTCTACACTTTGAATCTCTGTCAATATTAATGGTGGACCAGATTGAATATGATTAACATGAATTAACATTACCTTCAATGCCAGCCAAAGATGAAATGCTTATATGTTGCAACAGAGGATTGTGATAACATGTTCATTCTGTGGAACGGGCAACTGTCAGTAATGGGTCAATGTACCATTTACCACATAGTAATGTTTGATGTTTTTCTGCAAACCAGATTTTCACTTTGAAAGTGCCTCATCCTTTTCAAGCTTGGTTGTCCTTTGTGATTTCATTCATAACTTTTGGTGTTTGTCCTTGAAATAAAACAAAAAGGAGAAAAAAATTATGTACTTCATTTTTTTTTTCTTACCAACTTTTCATAACTCACTTGATGCTGAACCAGCTGAAGGTTTCCATGTGTATAGTTACACTCTGACAATACTTTAGTCAAAGGAGCAACAAACAAAAAAAAATCCTCATTTCACTTACCTTGCACTTTGGAAAAGCATCTAATTCATGTTTCACTCTTGGAATCTCATTGATGTAGGAAAGCGGGTCATAGAACATAAAGTCTGCCATCGTCAAGGAATCCCCAACAAGGAATCCAGACTTGCTTTCTTCGAGTGTCTGAGAGAAATCAACGATAGATGCATTAACATTAGAATTGTCGTTATATTGAGGGAATAACTTGTCCTGGTGTCACATTGCAATTTGCTATGCATTTTTACTCCACTTCCACACAAACTATCTTTTGTGTAGCAGTTTTCTTCCATAGAAGTGTACAGGATACCATTTGAAATATTGTTCATCAGCTGAAACTGCTAATCAAAATAATGTGAGTTGGAAAAGCATCCCCTATATATAAGATACCACGGTAATTTACTGCCACTGTTCTCACAGCTGAAATACCACAGTAACAGATACCACAGTATTTCAGTTCAAGTAATACCATGGTATTTCTGACATTTCTGGCCAGAAAGAACACCCCTCTGAGGCTTTAACTCTTTATGTGCCATATTCGTATGCCCCACTCGGTCAACAACGAGCCAAGTTCACATATTCTGCTCAAACGCACAACCCCGCCAAAACCGACTGATAAATTTCTAAATGTCACAAAACAATGAAAGCGTTCTCGGGATTCCACTCCTGTCACATTCAGGTTGCATTTTATGTGGTGATTGACTTTCAGGTGCTGTCCCCTACTGGATTTGCGAGTTATTAATCATACACTTGAATTTCCTCCAGTCAAAAGTCATAAAATCAAAGACAGTTTCTGATGAGGAAGAGTTCTGTTTTACTGTCTTTTCATTGAACATGTACATGTATATGCCAAATGAAATCTCTCTAGCATGGCTAAGACGTCTGTGAGTAGAAATGCCACAAGGCAATCAATGCCATTTACAGAATTTGCCTAGTATTTCAATTGCATATATGACTTTGCATCTGTGCACTTTAATGATATGCATACATTCAACGCTTACAGTAAAACCAGAAATTTTCTCATGCATAATTTCGCAAGGAGACAGGAGTCGCAAAATTAAAATGTCTGTGAAAGGTTAGGTCTACACAACGCATTAAATTCCAGTTGCAATTCACAAAAAAAGGTCATCAGCTCCGATTTGTGGAAGTTTCATACCGCAAATATTTCTGGTTGCTAAAGACTAGCATCGTGCTCAAGCATCAATCTGGCAAAAGATTTCACAAAAAAAAAAAAAAAAATGTGGTTGTCTACATAACAGTCCCTGTTCTCCAAGGGAACTAAGCTTTTGCTTTCATAAAAAATATTATCATCAGACACATGACAATTTGTAGCTTAAAAAACTTTGATACAAAGAAAAGACTACCTTCATGTAACACTATATAAATACAGTGCACTCCCGTTATAACGAAATGCTCGGGACCGGCAGTTTTCTTTCGTTATAACAAAATTTTGTTATAACCGAACAAATACAATATATAACGAAATCAAGGAAGCCACGCATATATCAAATTCTGTATGTTGAATACTCGTCATACACTGGAAAGCTACGTGAACAATAAAACAAATACAGTGTAGTTATTCAATTTCAGATTATTGTATTACAATAACGCAAGTTACTTGAAAACTGTGCGTGACACACCAAGCGAACACACAGTGATGTGACACGTTCGCCCATGCAGAGATGCTATAAATACTTGTTCCGCTACATATTTTCGAAAGCGATTCTCATTTCGTTATAACGGAGCACATTTCTTTTGTTTTTCTTTGTCAGTGGCGCTCGGAAAAGACTTCGTTATAACGAAAATTTCACTATAACCGTGTTCGTTATAAGCGAATTTTGTACCATAGACTTTAATGGCGATAATTTTGGGACCAGAAGTTTTACTTTGTTAAAACAAAATTTTGTTATAACCGTGTTCGTTGTAACGGGAGTGCACTGTATAAATATATATAATATACATGTACAATTTTCGACTATTCATTTTTACAATTGTTGCATCTATTTGAAGCAAATGCTCACTTGAAATGGTTCAGATATACTTGATCATGCTTCCAAAAAGTTGGAGTTTGTTTTAAATCTTCAGTGATTCACAGTGACACAGACTAAGAAGGGGAATGAACATAATATTTACAGTACCTTTTCAAAGACTGGCAAATAGCGCTCCCTGCTCAGCTTTAATGCCTTCTGAAGAGTTTCTTCTTGCTTATCTGCTGCTACAAACTGGAAGTTAGAAAATCCGGACCTCAACATGTCTCTAGCTCCGAGACACAGCATTTCAACCCTGGTGAGAGCAAACAAAAATAATGCAAAATTTGGAAAAGGACATATCTGAGGAGATGAGGAATTTTCATTGCCTTCCCATTCTGTGTTGTTGTTGTTTGTTTTTTTGTTTTTTGTTTTTTTTGGGGGGGGTGTTGGAGATGGTGGGTGGAAATGTATGTGAATGCACCAAGAATTTCATAATTTCACTATTTTCTTTTTTTGAACATACACAGTCTCCAGATTTATTCTTTAGGTAGGACAGTCTATTGTACTATTTGACACTGATTTTTCTGTTGCTCTGAATTCTGGCCACTGAGGGTCAAATTACGTACTGTACAATTAAAAAGTCAAGCATGAACATTTGCAACAATTAAAGCGGTAAAATCTGATGATAAATCTACATCTTTAAAATGTGAAATACTTTGAAGCACTTCTACATTTTGGCAATGTTGACCCATACTACCCTCAGTGAGATAGGTTTACGTAATCCCATGCGTATAGAAGGTCATTGTTGTGCAGAGATATACATTGTTTGTGTTCAGAATTACCATGGTGTCCAGTAACACCATGTCTGTATATCTACTGACTAAAATTTCTACCCATGCCTTCCAGAAGGATAAGATAGAGCGTTCATTTCATATCCATTAAAAGTGACAATTTTGGCATGATATCAGAAATTGTTGTGTGGTGTTTCCATCCAAAGGCAATACAGGAAAACAATTTAAAAGCTTAAAAAAGGAGATTTCTTGACTTTTGTATTGCCTGCATGATATC
This sequence comes from Diadema setosum, assembly GCF_964275005.1. NCBI lineage: Eukaryota > Metazoa > Echinodermata > Echinoidea > Diadematoida > Diadematidae > Diadema > Diadema setosum. The sequence goes on along the minus strand of NC_092703.1, from coordinate 29,803,685 downwards.
CCTAACCTTTTCACCATTAATGTCATTTCCAAATATCCTGCAGTTATTGAATCCACAAAAGTCAACCTTGAATTTTTGCGGTGTGGAAATTCACACTTTAACTGAACTAGCACAAAAAGAGCAACATGTAATCCAATTTGTTAAACATCCCAATATGTACAAATTCTGCACAAAAGTATCCCATCTGTGACTTTAAAGATAATATTAAGTTTTGGTACCTCAAAAGTTTCCCTGAATTTCCTTGTCTTAGTTTGTGTTTCAGGTTAAAGTACCTTTCATATAACTAACACTGTGAGACTTACTCGCCCCAAAGTGCTCTCATGTCTTAGTAATCATGCAATTAACTGCGATCAGAGGCCCCATATGCATAGCGACCAGCAGCCCCATACGCATAGTGTAATGGGGCTTCACATTGTAGCATTCAGGATCATGACAGATTTAGTATCGCGGGTAAATATCAACTTAAAATCCAAAAATTTCTTCAATTTGAAGACTTACCAATTAAGTTGAAGTATTGAAAACAGACTTCGGGCAACGTTTGGTTCTGCCAATAGTCCCTTTCTGTCCGAATTGATGACTGAATGTGACTCGGTCAAGAGGACCTTGGGAGAGCTACATACACTGAATACCATGGCCAGCGCATGCACATCACATGCGCACAAATTTCAAATCCATGAACGGATAAGATGTTAGTGTGCGCATGCGCTGGCCGTAGTATTCAGCGTATGTAGCTCTCCCAAGGTCCTCTCGACCGAGTCACATTCAGTCATCAATTCGAACAGAAAGGGACTATTGGCAGTACCAAACGTTGCCCGAAGCCTGTTTTCAATACTTCAACTTAACTGGTAAGTCTTCAAATTGAAGAAATTTTTGGATTTTAAGTTGATATTTACCTGCGATACTAAATCTGTCATGATCCTGAATGCTACAATGCGAAGCCCCATTACGCTATGCGTATGGGGCTGCTGGTCGCAGTTAGCTATGCATATGGGGCTGCACGCTGCTGGTCGAAGTTATCATGCAATAATGATTTCGTACAATACGTGTACTACCTCGCCGCCGTACAGCGGCAGCTCTGGTACGAAACCATTATTGCATGATTACTCAGACATGAGAGTACTTTGGGGCGAGTAAGTCTCACAGTGTTAGTTATATGAAAGGTACTTTAACCTGAAACACAAACTAAGACAAGGAAATTCAGGGAAACTTTTGAGGTACCAAAACTTTATATTATCTTTAAAAAGGAAAGTTTACTTAAATTGGTCCAGTACAACGATTTATCACTCAAGAACCTCCTTTTTATGGCATAAGAACTGTTTTGTGCGCTATTTGCACTATAAGACAACAAATTGACTTCAAATTTCTCACATGGCCTGGTCGTCATCCGTCTTGCCCATAAAGCCTCCTTTCTTGCAGACGTAGCGGAAAGTGCTTTCACTCCCGATCAGGTTTTTTCCATCCATTTCTAGAAGAGGAACCTGCTTGAACATCAGCTTCCCATCTGAGGCAATGAAAAGGCAATTTAATTGGTGCCAGGGGCAATTTAATTGGTGCCAGGGGCAATTTAATTGGTGCCAGGGGCAATTTAATAGGTGCCAGGGGCAATTTAATTGGTGCCAGGGGCAATTTAATTGGTGCCAGGAAGAGGGTAAGTGTTGAGATAAAAAAGTTGTATTGTCTTCTTTAATAGCCCGAGACAGCAGACTAACACTCACACTGACTCCAGAAATTACAACCACAATCTGTTCCAGTGACATTCTGTTTAAAGGTTGAACAGCATTATCAGGTACAAAAATAAAACAGAACTTTGTACAAAAGTAGAATTTAAGATTGCTTTTTCAATCTTTTTCTTTATTTATGTGTATGGAGTGTCTACCACCTACGAATATCTACAGTGCACATGTAAAGTTAATCTAATCATGTACAAACATGTGTTTTGTTTACATTTTTTTTTCAAATTTAGGACATTGTGACACTAAAATTCTGAATTATGTTTTTTCTGTCATGAAATGGAATGTCAATCAACCTTTTCATGCCCCTCCCCTTTATTTTGATAAGCACTTGACCTGAAGCCCTCCCCTTTAAATACACATCCCAACTCTTCACTATAATCTCCAATAAGACATGCTAAGCATGGTATACAATGTAGTTCTGGTTGAGCTGGAGATTCAGGTTTTAACTTTCTGAGAGACAACTAGAAACCATTTATACAAAATATTCAAATTTTAATACTGTAACCTATGCTCTCTTGTACCTTTGATCAGCTGAAGAAACTCCTCCCTTGTTCTCATGTAGATATCCTCGTACTGAACAGTCAAAGAAACAGATAACCATACATTATATAGTCATTACTGGATAGCATGGATAAAGAACAGTACAGGCTAAAAGGTCTGACTTCCAGAATCTTTTTTTTTTTTCCCAGGTCAACATCAAGAAATCTTGGACATTGTCCAGCAAAAGAGCCAATGGAGGCCACTAGTTAAATGGAATGCATACAGCTACATTCACACTGGTCACACCACTGATCTCTAGAGGAAGTTGTATCTGGATATCTAGTAGGCCAATCGCTTTGAAGCCACTGTGCCGCCATCTTACCACACATATCTCCCATGCACTTGAGTACGCAGCTCACATCATAATGGCGAGAGTCTCTGCTCTGCTGGAAAATGTGTGCAAGTCCCAACAATGAACAATTTTGTACCTGGTAACATGGCAGCACGGCAACTTCACTTGTTTGTACGGCATGAATGGACCAATGGATAACCAGATACATCCTACAAAGATCAGTGGGTCAAACTCACACACACATGATTGATTATAGAGAATAATAATGACAATCAACATTTCAACAAGTTGAAAATTACATGATATTGATAACATTTGTACATGTGGTGTACTTGTATGTAGAAGTGCAGTATCTACAGTTCCAGTATTCATATCACTAGAATAAAATTGTATGCAATTGTAAGATACACTTTGTAGCTACAGGGTCAGGGATGCAGACTGTAAACATGAGTCCTGCATGCTTCAAATCCTGAGGAGCACACTGATTTATTTTCAGGCTGACTTGCCCTCAGCAAAACTCAACATCATGCACATGATCTGCATCAACTGTATGTTACATGTTTATGAACTAAGAGGACCAATAGGAGTAACAGAAATGGAAGAGACCAACTAAAATGAAAGAACCCAATTCACTCCGAACAAACCGGATGAAGGTGGCAACAAGCTGGGGTGAGAACTGTAGACATGGAATGTTAAACAAAAGGATCAGATGTGACAACAAGCTGAGGTGGTAACTATAATCACGGATGGGAAAGGAATGAGAGTGGTGGGAAAGAAATACAGAGGTTAAAGAAATGGAGTACAGGTTAAAGGGTGTGTACAGTTCTGGTCGAGGTGAAGATTTAGCTTTTAACGTTTTGTGAGATATTCAGAAACCACTCTATGAGATGTCAAAGAGCATGCAATTCTAAGGGGTATCAAAAGTTTATTCGATGAAAATCGGTTTTGAAATGGCTGAGATATCCTAAAACAAGATGAAACAAAGAGATACTAATAAGGTTGGGGCATGTCGCCTTTCATTATTAGCACTTTTTTGGATATCTCAGCCGTTTGAAAACCAATTTTCATCAAATAAACGTTGAATCCTTCTTAGAATTACATGCTCTTTCATATTTCATAAGAAGCTTTTCATTATCTCACCTAGGAATGTTCACAACAGGATTCCCCACCTCAACCAGTACTGTACAGTCCCTTTAATGAGATGTGGGACAGCTTAAGAACCTAACCAAACTGAGGTACATAACATTAACAAACCTAGACTGGAAAGAAGGAGATATATATAGGCTTTGCTGTATTAGACAATAATAAACAAAATCATTGATTTGCTTTTAAATTGAAATTTGCACATTTTAAATATACATGTAAAATGTGTAGGGCCTACATCATGATTAATACGCAGACTTTGCATAAATGCCAGACACATTACTGTACGAACTGAAATTTTCGCGTACAAATATTTTCACGAATTGCTACTTGGAGGACATTAATATTTTTCACGTGTTGTTAATTTCACGGTTGCGAGGGTCTAACTGAACTTACTTACTTACATGTTATTATTTTCGCGCTTCAAAGGCGATTCGCGAAATTTGCGAAAATAAAACGAAAATTTCAGCTTGTACAGTACTAGTGTGTGATGCATACACTGTAGACAGTACTTCATGAGTCAAAGGAGCCCATATGATCACACTGACATGCCGCCAACTGTAGCATACATGTAGTCCCACAAGTAATCAAATAAATAAGCACTTGCCAACACAACAGATTTCATTTTGTTTGACTTAAGTTGAACAGCAACATGACACTAGGTGCATTCACATTTTAACTACCACGGTAATATATACCACAGTAATTTGTTGACACCGTTCTTATAATCAGCAAAATAACGACGGTGATTCACCATTCTGATTCATAAAATATCTCTGATGGTATTTCTGGTGAGCACTGCACAAACATGTACACATCTCCTATGGAGAGAAGACAGGAAAAGTACAGAGACTCCAACCCCAAGCACCTTCTGATCTGGAGATTCTCCCGCCCGAAACCCCTAGCAAACGGGAGTCTCCGAGTTGATGTGTGCGAACCGCGAAGTTCCTAGGGTTCTAGACGTTCTCTGGTGCTATCTAAGGCTTATTTTTTCAACATACTGATAGCAATAAGTAAGAAATCCTTTCCACGGGGAGACACAGAGCCAGGGTGGGAGGAATCAAATCTCAAGCGGGAGAACGGGAGATTTTGCAAAAGAGGACTTTCGGCGGGAGATCTCCCGTCGAAAACGGGAGAGTGGGAGTCTCTGAAAGTACCAAGTCATAAAGAAAAATGCACAGGTCTCTGTATGATTGCCTTCATTTCTTGACATATGAATTATGCTTTATTAATCTCTGATGCATATCACTTCATGGGAAGTATGAATTACCATCCTAAACAACCATAATAAGGTGGATAATATGTGACCGTGCATCACAAAACAAACAAAAAGTTGCACCCCTTGATTTTATGTGAGGACTCAAAAAAGGTGAAACTGGTCAGCCAAGTCAATCTTGAGTTTTTTACATTATCAGAAAGAGTTATTCTCCTATGTTAACCTGAAGTTTTGGATCATAAGATAAATGAGAAAGTGTGTTTTTAGCAGTTTTAAATATCAAACAACACGTCCATTTTAGTCTGAGGCAGTCTGCTTTCTCAATAAGAAATGTGAACAATTGGAATGCCTGACCTAAGGAATTAATCAATGCCACCACCATTAAACCAATTCGTCTTTCCTAGAAAGATACTGGAGAAATAATCCAATCAAGTATGAACCCTACCTGAGAGATGGGACAGAACAGTAATGAGGGACAAATGACCTTTGCTTCTACTAGTCTCTACACCCAAGTTTACCCAAGTAAGTAATTGTATAAAGAAAATCAAAAACTGACTGGAGTGGAATTCTCTTGCTGAAATCGGGAGACCAGAAGGTGGTGACTGATCCCTAAGTTAACGCTGAGGTACTCAATGAGAAGTTCAAGCAGGCCTTCACAGCCGGACAGACTTGCCCCCCAAATCTTCTTCCTGCAGTGTCACCATCTGACACAATGCCAGATATCAACATCACCCCCCCCCCCCCCCCCCAATGGCACTGAAAAGCTGCTGGGGAGACTTCAAGTTGGCAAGGCAAAGCACACGGACCGGATGGAATCCCAGCTTTAGTCTTGAAGAGGCTCTCAAGAGTAGTAGCCTCGGCACTTTGTACCATTCTCAGGCTTTCCTACCACTACCAGACAAGGGAGTTAACCGAAAGATCGGTCTGTATCTGATCGTCGGGGATATGTTTCGCAGAGACTGCCTCGAGGCTCTGGCTTCACGGATCCCCTCTATGGAGGAGAGTGATAACGTCAAAAAATACGACTTCTCCGGATCTTTCTGTCCAAGAAGGGAGGTACCAGATGACTGGAGCTGGAGGCTAGGAAATTTTGTTCCTGTATTCAAGAATGGGGACAAAGTGGATCGTGAGAACTATATCCAAATATCCTTCACATGCATCGCCTGCGAGCTGGTGGAACATACTTTACATGATAGACAAAAATGAAAGATCATCAACTCATCAGCGCAACGCAAATCCCCGGCTATAAACTCGTAGTCGTAGCGTAGGCCCGGGGGGGGGGGGGGGGGGGGTGCTGCCAACTAACCGAGGTACGCAGTCCGACAGACCGCCCGCGCGCCCGGCCGGCCGGTCTTATAAGTTATAAAGTACAATACAGTTATTGACTTAATTATTGTGGCTGGAACACTATTTAAAAAAAAAAATAAAATAAAATAAATGTCAAGTACTTTGGCTATTAAACGTTAGAGCTCGCTAGTGTAGAGCTTAGTCGAGTCTTACCTCGATTTGGGCAGCATTCAAAGCTAATCGTATGACCTCAGCAAGTCCTCGACCAGCAAAATACGTCAGTCGTGGTCGCCCCTTGTCTGCCATAGCGAATTTCTCTCTCCCTCTCGGATTTCTGAGTAGACGTTGATTGGGTTCAGCCAATTAGCCTCTTGAATGATGTAAAACGAGCGTGAGAATTAGTAGTGACTGATGAAACGTAATTAGACTAACATTCAACACCGTTTATTATGAAATCATGAACACATAACATAAGACATTTTTCTACTCACTCGCCTTCACCACACAGGTTGCCTAATCGCTGCTGTCACGTACAGCTAGTTTGCTAGCTAGCTCCGCAGCATAGCATGCATGCAGCATGCGGATCGGAGTCGGGCCAAAAGAAATGGACGGTGTATGACTGTGTAAACATTGGAGCCTGGGATGGATCTAAACGCATGCGTCGTGCACTTGTCATGCTGAGCAGAATGGCACCAGTGGCACAGGGTCAAAGTGAGCCCACGTGGGCACAATTACCATGGGACCCTGGGAGACTGTCTTGTAGGTGTGTCAATATGATTATACCCTTTATGCAACAATACCTTAAGAAAAAAAAGTTAACAAAAGTAAACACTATTTCAAATCCATATTTCTCATAGAATATTTTGGCTAAACATTGATGTTTTATATTTTACACCAAAGGAAATTTAATTGGCTATAGGTCGAGAGAACTTTACTCATGTGTGAACACATTCGTTTTTCTCTTCCAAGGCAAAAAAGTAAAATTTCAAAAATGGGCAAGTTCTCATTCCTGCGTATGTGCTCTCCCATATAATAACTAGAACAAAAGACGATTTAACTCAATAAGAAACACAAACTAATTTGCAAAAATCACCTCCTGATCTTTTTGATATCTTCGTAGCCCCCAAAGATAAAGAAAGGCAAAAAAAAATAATAAATCAAATAACGAAGAAAATGAAGAATCTGTTGCCAAATCCAAATTTAAATGACATTAGAGAAGAGGCAATATTAACAAAAATGGTAGAAATTAAATGTTATTTCAAATCAAGAAAATTGAAAATAACATTTGGTTCTTTTATTTGTCTCAAGAATTCTTAAGTTTCTAAATTAAATGAAATGCAGATCGAAATTCTTTCCATTTTTCATCAGTTTTGCGGCTTGCTCGTTAATACTCCCTGAAATATTCCGACATTTGAATTTGAGTTGACAAATCTTAATTTCCCCTTTTAGCTTCCCACTTTGTTTTTGCTTGAGGATATAAAGAGATACCAGGGACACAAAGTTATTTTTGTTATTCATTTATGTCTCTCATTGTGTTAAATTGGTCTTTTATTATCAATGCTATCGTGAAGGGCATTTGAAAATGAATGACAAAATGTCAATTTCTGTCATTTCTATTTTTGTGCCTTGGAAGACAAAAACGAATATGATAATGTTCACTCATGTGTAAAATTTCCCTTCGTATATGCAACCTACCGGATCGATAGCCAATTAACCTTTGATCTTCTATGAAAAATGTGATGAAAAAACAAATGTGTTTACTTTCTTATTCTACTGAGTGTTTATCTTCTCTACTTGGGCAGAGGTGATACAAAATAGTACTATTCACTGCTGAGGGAAGCTTGCAGCCATAATGACAAAGTGAATAGTATACGCAGTGGTGGACCAAGAGGGGGCGCACCGGGCGGGCGCCCCCTCTTTATGTTTGGTTAAAAACAAAAGAAATTAAAACAAACATAGGGGGTGCTTGTAAATGATATTATATTTTGGATCGAAAATTAGTCCTTAAATCAGTGATTGGTTGAAAGAGCTTCACGTGATTATATCTGTATGTATCAGGGCCGGCGCACTGTTTTCAAAAGTGTGGGGGCCCACTTGCGGGTTTCATGAGCTAACAAGCAAAAAAAAAAAAAAAAAAAAGGTCCTCAGCTCATCTCTCCCCGTCCACTTCCGGGTTTCTACAGCTGAGAAGTAAAAAAAAAAAAAGGTCCTCAGCTCATTCTCTCCCCTCCCATTGTAGTGCCTCTTACGTACTTCCGGGTTGAAAAAAGTGTGGTGGCCCAAAGTGATGACACCTTATGTATTCCTTTGTATGGTGCACAAAACGTGTGGGGGCCCGAGCCCCCACGGCCCCACGGCCCCCACGGCTGCGCCGCCCCTGTGTATAGTTTCAACTATTTCAGAACGTTGGCCTGTTTGACACTTCATGGTATACCATTTTGGAAAATGACGTCACTGTTTATGACGACCTTTTCCAATAGTGCACTGTTTTTGAAACTAGAAAAGCACTCTCAGAGCGCAAACCTCGGCCAAGTACACTGTAGCTACTTTCCACCGCTGATCAGTGATTTCCACTCATACGTTATGCATGCTGAAAATCGCCCGATTTCCCAATAAAGAAGCCTTTGTTACGTCATAAACCCTCAGCTGCGAGGCGCGCCTCGCCCGAGCAGAAACCAAAGACGCTTAACTAAAGAAACTAGAACACGCGCTTTAGTGCGCGTATGAAAACCTAAAAAAATGCGCAGCTTGAACTCCAAAGTTCATTGACCCTACCTGCCAAAATATCGGAAATCCTTCATAAAATCCATAAAAATTTCCGGATCACAACCAAAATCTAATTATCTGTTCCTTGTATCATTCTCAACCTTTCCTGCAAGTTTGATGCAAATCCGTACTCAACTTTGTGACTTATTTCGCACACGGAATCGTATTTCCCGATTCTTCTGTTTATTTTTTTATTCCATATATAGAATAAACATTCTCTGCATAATTTTGAGTTTTGATTACAACTGTATGCCTCCAAAACGAGCTGCCCCTCCATATTATTTTGAAGTGACCTTTGTCCACAATGCAGAAAAGCAAATTACATTCGTTAATAGCATATCACTCAGCCGCCCAAGTGCCAGCAACATGTTTACAGTTTCATACGTATAATACATAGGTATTATATATATAGGCCCTTCGTCCACACACGGTATCTATTTCTCAAGGTTTTGGCTGACGCCACAGAGCTATATGTTGTTGTTGTTGTTTTGGTTTTAGTGGCGTGTATCACTCAGGATTGAGTATTTACTCCATAGCCGAGGTTTGGTTAGCCTTTTGACAAGGCCTCCCGGCTGAGGCTTGCAAAGGAGACGAACTGCGAGCGAACCAGTGAATAGCCTTTTGGCAAGGCCTCGTGGCTGAAAAAGAGACTAACTGCGAGAGAATGATTTCGTGATAACAAAACTAAATTGTTCAAGTAACTCCTTTGGTAACAGGGTTATGCAGTTGGAAGTCTACCTCGATATGCCTGTTGAGCCGGTAACTCCTTCGACTATCCCACTTTGGCATATCCCCAAAGTGAATGTCTCAACTGAGTTAAGTAGGTTGATATCGAAGTCAGATAATCCATTGTTTCAAAATCAAATGAGTTTAGAAATTACACCAAAGAAATGGAGTTATTATTTGCATGTAGACACGGGTGGATCCAGAAGTCAAACAGGCATAGTCGGAGCTGCTTTTTTCGTTCTCTATTACAAATTATATTGAATCGAAAAGATTGCAGGATTTCACGTCATCATACAGGTTGGAAGTTCCTGCAATTCTTATGGCATTAACCTGGTTGAGACAATTAAGTGATGTGTATAAAGGAGCTGTAATATTTACTGACAGTTTAAGTGCCCTCCG